>NW_012317909.1:0-1894 GCF_000151885.1 Dipodomys ordii
AGCGGGGACACAGCAAGGACACAGCGGGGGACACAGCGTGACACAGCCGGACACAGCCGGGGACACAGCAGGACACAGCGAGGACACAGCGGGACACAGCGCTGACACTGCGGGGGACACAGCGGGGGACACAGCGGGGGACACAGCCGGACACAGCGGGACACAGCGGGGGATACAGGGGGGACACAGCGGGACCCAGCGCGGGACACAGCGAGGATGCATTGGGACACAGCGGGGACACAGCGGGACTCAGCGGGGGACACAGCAGTACACAGCGGGACACAGCGGGACACAGTGGGGGACACAGAGGGGTAAACAGCGGGACACAGCGGGGAACACAGCGAGGACACAGCGGGACCAAGCGGGACACAGCGTCGATACAGCGGGGACACAGCGGGACACAGCGGGGTACACAGCTGGGGACACAGCGAGACACAGCGGGACACAGTGGGGACACAGGAGTAGACACAGCGGGACACAGCAAGGACACAGCGGGGACACAGCGGGGACACAGCGGCACCCAGCAGGACACAGCGGGGTACACAGCAGGACACAGCAGGACACAGCTTGGGACACAGCGGGAACACAGCAGGACACAGCCGGGGACACAGCGAGGACACAGCGGGACACAGCGGGACACATCGTGGGACAAAGCGGGAGATAGCAAGGGACACAGCGAGGACACAGCTGGACACATTGGCGACACATAGAGGACTCAGCGGGGGACACAGTGGGGGACAGAGCGGGACACAGCGGGACCCAGCGGGGACAAAGCGTGAGACACAGCAATGGACAGAGCAGGAGACAGAGGCGGACACAGCGAGGGCACAGCGGGACACAGCGGGGACACAGAGGTGGCTCAGGGGGGCCACACCGGGGGACAAAGCGGGACACCACGGAACACAGCGGGACACAGCGTGAAACAGAGGTGAACCTGCGGGGACACAGCGGGACACAGCGGGGAACACAGCGGGACACAGCGGGGACACAGCGGGGACACTGCGGGACCCAGCAGGACACAGCGGGACACAGCAGGACACAGCGGGGGACACAGTGGGACACAGCGGGGGACACAGCGGGACACAGCGGGGACACAGAGGGGACTCAGCAGGGGACATAGCGGGGGACAAATCGGGACACCACAGGACACAGTGGGACACAGCGGGACACAGCGGGGACACTGCGGGGACACAGCGGGACAAAGCGGGAGACCCAGCGGGACCCAGCGGGACACAGCAGGACCCAGCGGGGAAACAGCGGGGACACAGTGGGACACAGCGAGGACACAGCGGGACACAGCGGGACACTGCGGGGCACAGCGGGGGACACAGCGGGATACAGCGGGGGACACAGGGAGGACACAGCGGAACACAGCATGGGACAAAGCGAGGACACAGCGGGAAACAGCGAGACACAGCGGGACACAGCGGGCGACACAGCGAGGACACAGTGGGACACAGCGTGGGACAAAGTGGGAGACAGCGGGGCACACAACGAGGACACAGCAGGACACCGAGGGGACTCATTGGGGGACACAGCGGGGACACAGCAGGGACACAGCGGGGGACACAGTAGGACAGAGCGGGGGACACAGCGGGGGACAGAGGGGGACACCACGAATAACAGAGCAAGGACACAGCGGGACCCAGCGGGACACAGCCTCGATACATCGGGATTCACAGCGTTACACAGCGGGTTACACAGCTGGGGACACAAAGGGACACAGTGGTGGACACAGCGGGACACAGCGGGACAGAGTGGGACACAGACGGGATAAAGCGTGAGACACAGCGGGGGACAGAGCGGGAGACAGCGGGGGACACAGCGAGGACACAGCGGGACACAGCGGGGACACAGCGGGGACACAGCGGGGAATCAGCTGGGGACACAGTGG
>NW_012317910.1:0-1894 GCF_000151885.1 Dipodomys ordii
TCACCTTCTGCTTCTGCATCTTCTGCTTCTTCTGCTACTGCCTCTGCTTCTTCTGTTTCTTCTGCTTCTCCTTCTGCTTCTCCTTCTGCTTTTGCTTCTCTTTCTGCTTCTGCTTCTCCTTCTGCTACTCCAGATTCTGTTTCTTCTGCTTCTCCTGTATCTCCTTATGCTTCAGGTTCTGCTTCTGCTTCTACGGCTACTTCTGTTTCTTCTGCTTCTGCTTCTCCTGCTATTGCTTCTTCAGCTTCTTCTGCTTCTCTTTTGCTTCTCCTTCTGCTTCTGCTTCTCCTTCTGCTCCTTCTCTTTCTTCTGTTTCTTCTTCTTCTTCTTCTTCTTCTTCTTCTTCTTCTTCTTCTTCTTCTTCTTCTTCTTCTTCTTCTTCTTCTTCTTCTTCTTCTTCTTCTTCTGCTCCTCCTGCTTCTGCTTCTTCTGCTTCTCCTGCTTGTCCTTCTCCTTCTGCTTCTCCTTCTCTTTCTTCTCCTTCTCTTTCTGCTTCTGCTTCTGCTTCTTCTGATTCTCCAACTTCTCCTTCTTCTTCTCCTTCTGTTTCTGCTTCTCTTTCTGCTTCTGCATCTCCTTGTGCTTCACATTCTGCTGCTCTTTCTCCTTCTTCTGTTTCTCCCTCTGCTTCTGCTTCTTATGCTTCTTCTTTATCTTCTGCTTCTGCTTCTCCTGCTTCTGCTTCTTGTGCTTCTACTGCTTCTTCTTCTTCTTCTTCTTCTTCTTCTTCTTCTTCTTCTTCTTCTTCTTCTTCTTCTTCTTCTTCTTCTTCTTCTTCTTCTTCTGCTTCTTCTGCTTCTACTTCTCTTTCTGCTTCTGCTTCTCCTGCTTGTTTTTCTGCTTCTTCTGCTGCTTCTCCTTCTGCTGCTTCTTCTACTTCTCCTACTGCTTCTCTTTTTGCTTCTCCTTCTGCTTCTGCTTCTACTTCTGCTTCTGATTCTGCTTCTTCTGCTTCTTCTCTTTCGGCTTCTCCTGCTTCTGCTTCTTGTGCTTCTCCTGCTTCTCTTTCTGCTTCTCATTCCGCTTCTGCTTCTCCTTCTGCTTCTGCTTCTCCTCCTTCTCCTTCTCCTACTTCTGCTTCTCCTTCATCTTCTGCTTCTTCTGCTTCTCCTGCTTCTCCTTCTGCATCTCCTTCTGCTTGTGCTTCTCCTTATGCTTCTTCTTCTGCCTCTGCTTCTCCTTCTCCTTCTTTTGCTTCTCCTTTTGCTTCTGCTTCTTCTGCTTTTCCTGCTTCTCGTTCTGCTTCTGCTTCTTCTGCTTCTCCTTCTGCATCTTCTTCTGCTTCTGCTTCTCCTTCTTCTGCTTCTCCTTCTTATTCTCCAACTGCTTCTCCTTCTGTTTCCCTTCACCTTCTTGTTCTTCTGCTTTTCCTTCTGCTTCTCCTTCTACTTCTGTTTCCACTGCTACTGCTTCTACTTCTTCTGTTTCTTCTGCTTCTCCTTCTGCTTTTGATTCTCTTTCTGCTTCTGCTTCTCCTTCTGCTTCTCCTTCTGCTTCTCCAGATTCTGCTTCTTCTGCTTCTCCTGCTTCTCCTTCTGCTTCAGGTTCTCCTTCTGCTTATTAGGATTCTTATGCTTCTGATTCTTCTGCTTCAGCTTCTTCTGCTTCCCCTCCTTCTCTTTCTGCTTCTCCTTCTGTATCTGCTTCTCCTTCTGCTTCTGCTTCTTGTCCTTCTCCTGTTTGTTCTGCTTATGCTTCTCCTGTTTCTGCATCTCCTGCTCCTCCTTCTGCTGCTCTTTCTGCTTCTCCTGCTGCTTTTCCTTCTCCTGCTCCTTCTTCTGCTTCTCTTTCTGCTTCTCCTTCTGTTTCTCCTTCTCCTTCACTTCTCGTTCTTCTGCTTTTCCTTCTGCTTCTCCTTCTGCTTCTGCATCTTCTGCTTCTTCTGCTACTGCCT
>NW_012317911.1:0-1894 GCF_000151885.1 Dipodomys ordii
TCTCTCTCTCTCTCTCTCATCATCATCATCGTCATCATCATCGTATCATGTCTCTTCTCCTCTTCCTCCTACTCCTCCTCCTCCTCCTTCTTCTCCATCATCATCATCATCATCATCATCATCTTCTTCTTCTTCTTCTTCTTCTTCTTCTTCTTCTTCTTCTTCTTCTTCTTCTTCTTCTTCTTCTGTATCTTCTGTTTCTGCTTCTCCTGCTTCTGCATTTGTGCTTCTCCTGCTTCTCTTTCTGCTTCTCATTCTTCTGCTTCTCCTTCTGCTTCTCCTATTGTTTCGGCTGCCCTTCCTTCTCCTTCTCCTTCTCCTACTTCTGCTTCTCCTTCTGCTTCTGCTTCTTTTGCTTCTTCTTCTTCTTCTACTCCTTCTGTTTCTGCTTCTTCTGCTTCTCCTGCTTCTCCTTCTGCATCTCCTTCTGCTTGTGCTTGTCCTTATGCTTCTTCTTCTACTTCTGCTTCTCCTTCTCCGTCTGCTACTGTTTCTTCTCTTTTTCCTGCTTCTCCTTCTGCTTCTTCTTCTATTTCTCCTTCTCCTTCTTGTTCTGCTTTTCCTTCTGCTTCTCCTTCTTCTTCTGCATCTTCAGCTTCTTCTGCTACTGCTTCTGCTTCTTCTGTTTCTTCTGCTTCGCCTTCTACTTTTACTTCTCTCTCTGCTTCTCCTTCTGGTTCTCCTTCTTCTTCTCCAGTTTCTGCTTCTTCTGCTTCTCCTTCGGCTTCAGGTTCTTCTTCTGCTTCTTCAGATTCTTCTGCTTCTATTTCTGCATCTCTTTCTGTTTCTGCTTCTCCTTCTGCTTCTTCTCCTTCTTCTATTTCTTCTCCTTCTGCTTCTCCCGCTTCTGCTTCTTCTTCTCCTTCTGTTTCTCTTTATGATTATCCTTCTGCTTCTCCTTCTCCTCCTTCTTCTGCTTCTCCTTCTGCTTCTGCTTCTGCTTCTCCTTCTGCATCTTCTTCTGTTTCAATTTCTCCTTCTTCTGCTTTTCATTCTGCTTCTGCTTCTCCTGCTTCTCCTTCTCCTTCTCTTTCTGCTTCTGCTTATCCTTCTGTTTCTTCTACTCCAAATCCTTCTCTTTCTCCTTCTCCTTCTGCTTCTCCTGCTGCTTCCTCTTCTGCTTCTTCTGCTTTTTTTCTTTCTTCTACTTCAGATTCTGCTTATTCTGCTTCTCCTGCTTCTCCTTCTTCTTCTTCTTCTTCTTCTGCTTCTTCTTCTTTTTCTGCCTTTTCAATTTCTTCTGCTTCAGCTTCTGCTTCTTCTGTTTCTGCTTCTCTTTCTGCTTCTCCTTCTGCTTCTGCTACTTCTCCTTCTTCTGTTTCTTCTTCTGCTGCTTCTCCTGCTTCTCGTTCTGCTTCTCTTCATCTGCTTCTCTTTCTGCTTCTGCTTCTGCTTCTTCTGCTTCTTCTTCTCCTTCTTCTACTCCTTCTGTTTCTGCTTCTTCTGCTTCTCCTTCTGCATCTCCTTCTGCTTGTGCTTGTCCTTATGCTTCTTCTTCTACTTCTGCTTCTCCTTCTCCGTCTGCTACTGCTTCTTCTGATTTTCCTGCTTCTCATTCTGCTTCTCCTTCTGTTTCTCCTTCTCCTTCTTGTTCTTCTTCTTTTCCTTCTGCTTCTCCTTCTGCTTCTGCATCTTCAGCTTCTTCTGCTACTGCTTCTGCTTCTTCTGTTTCTTCTGCTGCTCCTTCTGCTATTGCTTCTCTTTCTGCTTCTGCTTCTCCTTCAGGTTCTCCTTCTTCTTCTCCAGATTCTGCTTCTTCTGCTTCTCCTTCTGCTTCAGTTCTTCTTCTGCTTCTTCGGCTTCTTCTGCGTCTATTTCTGCAACTCCTTCTGATAATGCTTCTCCTTCTGCTTCTGCTTCTACTCCTTCTACAACTTCTTCTCCTTCTGCATCT
>NW_012317912.1:0-1894 GCF_000151885.1 Dipodomys ordii
ATGTCCCCAGCAAGGTACACCCTCAATTACCAAGCTGTGTCCCCGTTGATAGGCAGAAGTATCCCTCACGGAATTTCCGCTGATATACACAACAGAGTACAAGATGAGTACCCCTTCTGTATCCCCACGCGATATTACCGGCTGTATCCCCCGCAGTATCAGCGATTGTGTCCCAGATGTGTCCTAGCAATGTCACCCGCAATAAAACGCTATGTACCCCGATATGTCTCAAGCTTTTTCCCGCTGTGTCCCGCTGTGCCCCCACTGTGTCCTGTTGTGTTCACAGCTGTGTACCACGCTGTGTACCGCTGTGTCCCCGCTGTATCGACTCTGTGTACCACTGGGTCCCGCTGTGTCCTCGCTGTGTTGCCCGATGTGTTCTTCTTTGTTCCCCCTGTGTCCCACTGTGTCTCCCGCTGTGTCCCCCGCTGTGTCCCCCGCTGTGTCCCGCTGTGTCCCACGCTTTGTCCCCCTGTTTCCCCGCAGTTTCCCCGCTGTGTCCCACTGTGTCCCACTGTGTTCCGTGGTGTCCCGCTTTGTCCCCCGCTGTGTCCCGCTGTGTCCCCTGCTGTTTCCCGCAGTGTCCCGCTGTGTCCCACTGTGTCCTCGCTGTGTCCCGCTGTGTCCCCGCTGTGTCGTCGCTGTGTCCCCCACTGTCTCCAGCTCTGTCCCCTGCTGTGTCCCCGCTTTGTCCCGCTGAGTCCTCCATGTGTCCCCTGCTGTTTCCCGCTGTGTCCCGCTGTGTCCTCACTGTGTCCCACGCTGTGTTCCGCTGTGTCCTCGCTGTGTCCCCCGCTGTGTCCCGCTGTGTCCCCCGCTGTGCCCCGCAGTGTCCCGCTGTGTCCCACTGTGTCCTCGCTGTGTCCCGCTGTGTCCCCGCTGTGTCGTCGCTGTGTCCCCCACTGTCTCCAGCTCTGTCCCCTGCTGTGTCTCACGCTTTGTCCCCGCTGTGTCCTACTGTGTCCCGCTGTGTCCCGCTTTGCCCCCACTCTGTCCCGTTGTGTCCACAGCTTTGTATCATGCTGTGTAACGCTGTGTCTCCGCTGTATCGACGCTGTGTCCCGCTGGGTCCCGCTGTGTCCTCGCTCTGTTCCCTGCTCTGTCCAGCTGTGTCCCCCACTGTGTCCCCCACTGTGTCCTCGCTGTGTCCCCCGCTGTGTCCCGTTGTGTCCTCGCTGTGTCCCCCTCTGTGTCCCGCTGTGTCCGCCACCGTGTCTCGCTGTGTCCCGCTGTGTTTCGCTGTGTCCGGCTGTGTCCTCGCTCTGTCTCCCTCAGTGTCCAGCTGTGTCCTCGCTGTGTCCCCTGCTGTGTCCCGCTGAGTCCCCTGCTGTGTCCCGCTGTGTCCCGCTGTGTCCCGCTCTGTCCCCTCTGTGTCCCTCTGTGTCCAGCTCTGTCCCCACTGTGTGTCCGCTCTGTCCCGCTGTGTACCCTTCTGTGTCCAGCTGTGTCCCCTCTGTGTCCCGCTGTGTCCCTTCTCTTTCCACCGCTGTCCACCGCTGTGTCCCCCGCTGTGTCCCGCTGTGTCCCACGCTTTGTCCCCATGTGTCCCCGCAGTTTCCCCTCTGTGTCCCACTGTGTCCCACTGTGTCCCGTGGTGTCCCGCTTTGTCCCCCGCTGTGTCCCCCGGTGAATCGCCGCTGTGTCCTCACTTTGTCCCGCTGAGTCCTCCATGTGTCCCCGGCTGTGTCCCGCTGTGTCCCCAGCTGTGTACCGCTGTGTCCACTGCTGGGTCCCCTCTCTGTCCCGCTCTGTCTCGCTGTGTCCCGCTGTGTCCTCGCTGTGTCCCACGCTGTGTTCCGTGTGTCCTCGATGTGTCCCCCGCTGTGCCCTGCAGTGTCCTGCTGTGTCCCGCTGTGTCCTCGCTGTATCCCGCTGTGTCCCCGCTGTTCCCCTG
>NW_012317913.1:0-1894 GCF_000151885.1 Dipodomys ordii
GGGGACAAAGAGGGACACCACGGGACACAGTGGGACATTTGTGGGACACAGCAGGACCCTGCGGGGACACAGCAGGACAAAGCGGGGGACACGGCGGGACACAACGGGACAAAGTGGTTGACACAGTGGGACACAGCGGAGACAGAGATGGGCCACAGCAGGACACAGCCGTGACACAGCTGGACACAGCGGGGTACACAGCAGGACACAGCGGGACACAGCGGGGACTCACCAGGGGACACAGCGGGGGACAAACTGGGACACCACGGGACACAGTGGGACACAGCGGGACACAGCGGGGACACTGCGGGAACATAGCGGGACACAGCGGGGTACACAGTGGGACACAGCAGTGGACACAGCGGGACACAGCGGGGGACACAGCGAGCACACAGCGGGTCACAGCGGGACACAGCGTGGGACAAAGCAGGAGACAGCGGGGGACACAGCGAGGACACAGCTGGACACAGCGGGGTACACAGCGGGACACAGCGGAGGACACAGAAGGGTACACAGCGGGACACAGAGAGAAACAGCGAGGTCACAGCGGGGGCCAAAGCAGGACAACACGGGACACAGTGTGACACAGTGTGACACAGCGGGGACACTGCAGGGGCACAGCGGGACAAAGCGGGCGACACAGCGCGACACAGCAGGACACAGCGTGGGACACAGCGGGGGACAGCAGGGGACAGAGAGGGGACACAGCAGGACACAGCGGGGACACAGCTGGACACAGCGGGGTACACAGCGGGACACAGGGGGCACACAATGGGGACACAGCGGGGGACACAGCGGGACACAGCGGGGGAAACAGATGGGTACACAGCGGGACACAGCCGGGAACAAAGCGTGGACACAGCGGGACACACCGGGACACAGCGTCAATACAGAGGGACAGAGCGGGTCACAGCAGGGACACAGCGAGACACAGCGGGACACAGCGAGGGACACAGCGTCAATACAGCGGGGACACAGCAGGACACAGCAGGACACAGCGGGGGACACAGCGGAACACAGCGTGGGACACATCGAGGACACAGCGGGACACAGCGGGACACAGCGGGGACACAGCAGGGACACAGCAGGGACACAGCCGGGAACAAAGCGTGGACACAGCGGGACACACCGGGACACAGCGTCAATACAGCGGGGACAGAGCGGGTCACAGCAGGGACACAGCGAGACACAGCAGGACACAGCGAGGGACACAGCGTCAATACAGCGGGGACACAGCGGGACACATCAGGACACAGCGGGGGACACAGCGGAACACAGCGTGGGACACATCGAGGACACAGCGGGACACAGCGCGACACAGCGGGGACACAGCAGGGACACAGCAGGGACACAGCAGGGACACAGCGGAGGACACAGCGGGGGACACAGCGGGACACAGTGGGGACACAGCAGGGACACAGCAGGGACACAGCGGGGGACACAGCGGGGTACACAGCGGGACACAACGGGGAACACAGCCAGGACACAGCGGGACCCAGCAGGACACAGCGTCGATACAGCGGGAACACAGCGGGACACAGCAGGGGTACACAGCTGGGGACACAACGGGACACAGCAGTGGACACAGCGAGGACACAGCGGGAGACAGCGGGGACACTGCGGGAACATAGCTGGACACAGCGGGGTACAAAGCGGGACACAGCTGGGGACACAGAGTGGTACACAGAGGGACACAGCGGGAAACACAGCGAGGTCACAGCGGGGGACCAAGCGGGACAACACGGGACACAGTGTAACACAGCGAGACACAGCGGGACACAGTGGGGGACAAAGCGCGGGACAACAGGGGACAGGGGACACAGTGGGACACAGCGGGGACACAGCTGCACACAGCGGGGTACACAGAGGGACACAGCGGGCACACAGTGGGTGA
>NW_012317914.1:0-1893 GCF_000151885.1 Dipodomys ordii
GACTTCCACACAGCACCCTTTGAAGGGCTGAGTATGAAGCACTTTGTGTAAAACACCCAGTGCACAGCACCCTTTGAAAAACTCAGTACATAGAACAATTTTGAAGGACAGCACATACCACACTGTGGAAGCACTCAGCACACAGCACCATTTGAAGGACATTACAGAGCACCCTGTGTAAAGGACTCAGCACACAGCACTCAAAAAACTCACCTCATCCCTCTCTTTGCAAGGGCTCAGCACATAGCAGCACTTTTCTCAGGGACTGAGCACATAGCATCCTTTGCGATAACTCAGCAAACAGCACCTTTTTGAGGACTCAGCACAAAACCCCCATGAGGGAAGGACCCAGCAAATAGCTCCCTGTGAAGGACTCAGCACATAGCTGTATGTCACAAGTTCAGCTGTCATTAGAATTAGGGTGCTTTCTTCAGTATCACCATTCTTCAGTAACACTTCACAAACCCTACTAGTTCACATTTACACAACCTGTGTTTTATGGAGGAAGGTCAGCTGGAGGTCTTGAACTCAAAGCTTGTGGGCCCTGTCCCTGAGCTCTTAGGTTCAATGCTAGAGCTCTACCACTTGGAGGCACATTGCCAATTTTGTTTTTTTGGGTTGTTCTTTCACAGGTTTTAGGGTGATAAATAAGGCCAAGTTGGGGTATCCGTGGGCAAAGGCTCTTAGCTCAGCCTGGAGCTGACCTCTCCCTTCCTTGTGTCCCTGGAAAACCGGACCTCCTGGAGCTCTCTTCGCCTAGGCTGGAAGAGACCTGCTCTGGCATCAGCAGAGTGAGCAAAAGTCAGCTTGGCTCTGGTCACTTCCCCATATTGAACTCTAGTGAGGGCACCGGACCGCGTGTTCTGCGTATGGCCACCAGGCGGCAGGAGTGGCCCACCATAGGGATTGTACCTGAGAGTTGTGTTTACCCTGGCTTCCCTAGGGCCCCCATCATGCTTCAAAGCCACCCTGGATAGGAAAATCCTTTAGACCCTCACCTACAATTAACCATCGAAAAGCAAGTGGGGCTGTGGCTCAAGTGGCACAGCACTAGCCTTGAACAAGAAAACTCAGGGATAGAGCCCAGGCCCTGAGTTCACATACACACACACACACACACACACACACACACACACACACACACACACACACACACACACCACATGCATGCAAAATCAGAGATTTCTACACTGCGATCTTTGGGTATTCTCTACTTTTCCCCCACTAAGCCTGGTGGCTGCTGGCCTAGGTTTTTGATGCATACAACAGCACCTGACATCTTTAATTTTGGGGGAACAGAATAGCTAGAACATCAGCCTTCCCCCATCCAGGCTCCTTGATTGGGTCATGGTCTATCCAGGCCCTTTGGAGCTCCTTTACAGTCTCGCCAAGATGCCTTCAAAAGGCATCACATACTAGGCACTGGTGGCTCATGCCTGTCATCCTAGCTACTCAGGAAGCTGAGATCTGGAGGATCACGGTGCCAAGCCAGTCTGGGCAGGACAGTGTGTGAGACTCTTAGCCTCTATGAAATGTCAGAAAACAAAAGTGGCATTGTGGCTCAAGTGGTAGAGTGCCAGCCTTGAGAAAAAGAGCTCAGGGACAGCGCTCATGGCCAACAACAACAAGGAGAGGCATTGCATGTTGTCTTTGGGATTGGCATGGGCCAAATATAATTGAAATTAATTATAATTGGAATTGATCAAGTGCTCCAAGACAAAGCAGTACCTCCTTTAGTCCCGAGCTCTTCCATCTCCTCTCACCCCCTGATCTTGTCCGTGCTTTGGGTCAGCATGGGTCTGGCTGTATGGGAGGGCTCCAAGAAAGATCCTAGAGCAATCACCCCCACATCCTTCTGCCCTGCTCACCCTGCTGCTTCTGCTCTTTGCCATA
>NW_012317915.1:0-1893 GCF_000151885.1 Dipodomys ordii
AGCTTCTTATGCTTATTCTTTTTCTTCTGCTTCTGCTTCTCCTGCTTCTGCTTCTTCTGCTTCTACTGCTTCTCCTTCTCCTTCTACTTCTCCTCCTCCTCCTAATCCTCTTCTCTTCTTCTTGTCTCATCATCATCATCTTCTTTTTCGTCATCATCATCGTCATCCTCATCATCTCATCGTCTTCTTCGTCTTCTTCTTCTTCTTCTTCTTCTTCTTCTTCTTCTTCTTCTTCTTCTTCTTCTTCTTCTTCTTCTTCTTCTTCTCTTTCTGCTGCTTCTGCTTTTCCTGCTTCTTCTTCTTCTTCTTCTTTTCTTTCTGCTGCTTCTCCTTTTCCTGCTTCTTCTTCTTCTACTTCTTCTCTTTCTGCTTCTCATTCTGCTTCTGCTTCTCCTTCTGCTTCTCCTATTGCTTCTGCGGCTCTTCCTTCTCCTTCTCCTACTTCTCCTTCTCCTTCTGCTTCTGCTTCTTCTGCTTCTCCTGCTTCTCCTTCTGCATCTTCTTCTGCTTCTGCTTCTCCTTCTGATGCTCTTTCTGCTTCTGTTTCTCCTTCTGCTTCTCCTTCTGCTTCTTCTGCTTCTCCTTCTGCTTCTCCTTCTGCTTCTCCTTCTGTTTCTCCTTCTCCTTCTCGTTCTTCTGCTTTTACTTTTGCTTCTCCTTGGCTTCTGCTGCAACTGCTACTGCTTCTGCTTCTTCTGTTTCTTCCGCTTCTCCTTCTCCTTTTGATTCTCTTTCTGCTTCTGCTTCTCCTTCAGCTTCTCATGCTGCTTCTCCCGATTCTGCTTTTTCTGCTTCTCCTGCTTCTCCTTCTGCTTCAGGTTCTGCTTCTGCTTCTTCGGATTCTTATGCTTCTGGTTCTCCTGCTTCTGCTTCTTCTGTTTCCCCTACTTCTCTTTCTGCTTCTCCTTC
Source organism: Dipodomys ordii (assembly GCF_000151885.1). Classification (NCBI taxonomy): domain Eukaryota; kingdom Metazoa; phylum Chordata; class Mammalia; order Rodentia; family Heteromyidae; genus Dipodomys; species Dipodomys ordii. Next base: position 910 of record NW_012317915.1, read on the forward strand.
TGTTTCTGCTTCTCCTTCTGCTTCTGCGTCTTGTCCTTCTCCTGTTTCTTCTGCTTCTGCTTCTCCTGTTTCTGCATCTCCTGCTTCTCCTTCTGCTGCTCTTTCTGCTTCTCCTGCTGCTTTTCTTTCTCCTGCTCCTTCTTCTGCTTCTCTTTCTGCTTCTACTTCTGTTTCTCCTTCTGTTTCTCCTTCTCTTCATCTGCTTTTCCTTCTGCCTCTGCATCTTCTGATTCTTATGCTACTGCCTCTGTTTCTTTTGTTTCTTCTGCTTCTCCTTCTGCTTCTCCTTCTACTTTTGCTTCTCTTTCTGCTTCTGCTTCTCCTTCTGCTTCTCCAGATTCTGCTTCTTCTGCTTCTCCTGCTTCTCCTTCTGCTTCAGGTTCTGCTTGTGCTTCTTCGGCTTCTTCTGCTTCTGCTTCTCCTGCTGCTGCTTCTTCTGCCTCTCCTGCTTCTCTTTCTGCTTTTCCTTCTGTTTCTGCTTCTCCTTCTGCTCCTGCTTCTTCTCCTTCTGTTTCTTCTGCTTCTGCTTCTCCTGCTTCTGCTTCTCCTGCTTCTCCTTCTGCTTCTCTTTCTGCTTCTCCTTCTCCTTCTTCTGCTTCTGCTTCTCCTTCTGCTTCTGCTTCAATTTCTCCTTCTGCTGCTCATTCTGCTTCTGCGTCTTCTGTTTCTTCTGCTTCTCCTGCTTCTGCTTCTCCTGCTTCTCCTACTTCTCGTGCTGCTTGTCCTACTGCGTCTCTTTCTGCTTCTGCTTATCCTTTTGCTTCTCCTACTCCTAATCCTTCTCTTTCGCCTTCTCCTTCTTCTTCTTCTGCTTCTCGTGGTGCTTCTGCTTCTGCTTATTCTACTGTTTCTGTTTCTTCTGCTTCTGCTTCAGATTGTGCTTCTTCTGTTTCTCTTTCTGCTTCTGATTCTGCTTCTGCTTCTTCGGCTTCTCCGATTTCTTCTGCTTCTGCTTCTCCTGCTTCTTCTGCTTCCCTGCATCTC
>NW_012317916.1:0-1893 GCF_000151885.1 Dipodomys ordii
TCTCCTTATGCTTCTCCTTCTTCTTGACTTCTTCTTCTTAATCTTCTTCTTCTTCTTCTTCTTCTTCTTCTTCTTCTTCTTCTTCTTCTTCTTCTTCTTCTTCTTCTTCTTCTCTTTCTTCTGCTTCTGCTTATCCTGCTTCTTCTGCTTCTACTGCTTCTCTTTCTGCTTCTCATTCTGCTTCTGCTTCTCCTTCTGCTTCTCCTATTGCTTCTGCTGCCCTTCCTTCTCCTTCTCCTTCTCCTACTTCTGCTTCTCCTTCTGTTTTTGCTTCTTCTGATTCTCCTGCTTCTCCTTCTGCAACTTCTTCTGCTTCTGCTTCTCCTTCTGCTGCTTCTTCTGCTTCTGCTTCTCACTCTTCTGCTTCTCCTTCTGATTCTCCTTCTGCTTCTCCTTCTGCTGCTCCTTCTCCTTCTTCTGCTTCTCCCTCTGATTCTGCTTCTCATGCTTATTCTTTTTCTTCTGCTTCTGCTTCTCCTGCTTCTGCTTTTTCTGCTTCTCCTTATGCTTCTCCTTCTCCTTCTTCTTTTTCTTCTCCTTCTTCTTCTCCTTCTTCTTCTCCTTCTTCTTCTTCTTCTTCTCCTTCTTCTTCTTCTTCTTCTTCTCCTTATGCTTCTCCTCATGCTTCTTCTTCTTCTTCTTCTTCTTCTTCTTCTTCTTCTTCTTCTTCTTCTTCTTCTTCTTCTTCTTCTTCTTCTTCTTCTTCTTGTCTTTCTTCTGATTCTGCTTTTCCTGCTTCTTCTGCTTCTACTGCTTCTCTTTCTGCTTCTCATTCTTCTTCTGCTTCTCTTTCTGCTTCTCCTATTGCTTCTGCGGCTCTTCCTTCTCCTTCTCCTTCTGCTTCTGCTTCTTCTGCTTCTCCTGCTTCTCCTTCTGCATCTTCTTCTGCTTCTGCTTCTCTTTCTGCTGTTTCCTCTGCTTCTGTTTCTCCTTCTGCTTCTCCTTCTGCTTCTTCTGCTTCTCCTTCTGATTCTCCTTCTGCTTCTCCTTCTGTGTCTCCTTCTCCTTCTCGTTCTTCTGCTTTTCCTTCTGCTTCTCCTTCTGCTTCTGCTGCAACTGCTACTGCTTCTGCTTCTTCTGTTTCTTCTGCTTCTCCTTCTGCTTTTGATTGTCTTTCTGCTTCTGCTTCTACTTCAGCTTCTCATTCTGCTTCTCCAGATTCGGCTTCTTCTGCTTCTCCTGCTTCTCCTTCTGCTTCAGGTTCTGCTTCTGCTTCTTCGGATTCTTATGCTTCTGCTTCTCCTGCTTCTGGTTCTTCGGCTTCCCCTCTTTCTCTTTCTGCTTCTCCTTCTTTTTCTGCTTCTCCATCTGCTTCTGCTTCTTGTCCTTCTCCTGTTTCTTCTCCTTCTGCTTCTCCTGCTTCTGCTTCTTCTGCTTTTCCTGCTTCTCTTTCTGCTTCTCCTTTTGCTTCTGCTCCTTCTCCTTCTTCTGTTTCTTCTTCTTCTGCTTCTCCCGCTTTTGCTTCTCCTGCTTCTCCTGCTAATCGTTCTGCTTCTCTTCGTCGGCTTCTCTTTCTATTTCTGCTTCTGCTTCTTCTGATTCTGATTCTTCTCCTTCTTCTTCTCCTTCTGCTTCTGCTTCTTCTGCATCTCCTGCTTCTCCTTCTGCATCTCCTTCTGCTTGTGCTTTTCCTTCTGCTTCTTCTTCTGCTTCGGCTTCTCCTTCTTCTCCGTCTGCTTCTGTTTCTTCTGCTTTTCCTGCGTCTCCTTCTGCTTCTCCTTCTGTTTCTCCTTCTCGTTCTTGTGCTATTCCTTCTGCTTCTCTTTCTGGTTCTGCATCTTCAGCTTCTTCTGCTACTGATTCTGCTTCTTCTGTTTCTTCTGCTTCTCCTTCTGCTTCCCCTTCTGCTTTTGCTTCTCTTTCTGCTTCAAAACTTCTCCTTCTGGTTCTCCT
>NW_012317917.1:0-1893 GCF_000151885.1 Dipodomys ordii
GTTTCTTCTGCTTCTGCTTCCCCTGTTTCTGCATCTCCTGCTTCTCCTTCTGCTTCTCTTTCTGCTTCTCTGCTGCTTTTCCTTCTCCTGCTCCTTCTTCTGCTTCTCCTTCTGCTTCTACATCTTCTGCTACTGCCTCTGCTTCTTCTGTTTCTTCTGCTTCTCCTTATGCTTCTCCTTCTGCTTTTGCTTCTCTTTCTGCTTCTGCTTCTCCTTCTGCTTCTCCAGATTCTGTTTCTTCTGCTTCTCCTGTATCTCCTTATGCTTCAGGTTCTGCTTCTGTTTCTTCGGCTTCTTCTGCTTCTGCTTCGCCTGCTGCTGCTTCTTCTGCTGCTCCTCCTTCTCTTTCTGCTTCTCCTTCTGTTTCTGCTTCTCCTTCTGCTTCTGCTTCTTGTCCTTCTCCTGTTTCTTCTGCTTCTGCTTCTCCTGTTTCTGCATCTCCTGCTTTTCCTTATGCTGCTCTTTCTGCTTCTCCTACTGCTTTTCCTTCTCCTTCTCCTTCTTCTGCTTCTCTTTCTGCTTCTCATTCTGTTTCTCCTTCTCCTTCTCGTTCTTCTGCTTTTCCTTCTGCTTCTACATCTTCTGCTACTGTCTCTGCTTCTTCTGTTTCTTCTGGTTCTCCTTATGCTTCTCCTTTTGCTTTTGCTTCTCTTTCTGCTTCTGCTTCTCCTTCTGCTTCTCCAGATTCTGCTTCTTCTGCTTCTCCTGTATCTCCTTAGGCTAAAAGGTTCTGCTTCTGCTTCTTCGGCTTCTTCTGCTTCTGCTTCTCCTGCTGCTGCTTCTTCTGCTGCTCCTGCTTCTATTTCTGCTTTTCCTTCTGTTTCTGCTTCTCCTTCTGCTTCTGCTTCTTCTCCTTCTTATGTTTCTTCTGCTTCTGCTTCTCCTGCTTCTGCTTCTCCTGCTTCTGGTTGTGCTTCTCTTTCTGCTTCTCTTTCTGCTTCTCTTTCTGCTTCTCCTTCTCCTTCTCCTTCTTCTGCTTCTCCTTCTGCTTCTCCTTCTCCTTCTGCTTCAATTTCTCCTTCTGCTTCTCATTCTGCTTGTGCGTCTTCTGTTTCTTCTGCTTCTCTTGCTTATGCTTCTCCTGCTTCTCCTACTTCTCGTGCTGCTTCTCCTTCTGCGTCTCTTTCTGCTCCTGCTTATCCTTTTGCTTCTCCTACTCCTAATCCTTCTCTTTCGTCTTCTCCTTCTTGTTCTTCTGCTTGTCCTGGTGCTTCTGCTTCTGCTTATTCTACTATTTCTCTTTCTTCTGCTACTTCTTCAGATTGTGCTTCTTCTGTTTCTCCTTCTGCTTCAGATTCTGCTTCTTCTTCTTCGGCTTCTCCTGTTTCTTCTGCTTCTGCTTCTCCTGCTTCTTCTGCTTCTCCTGCTTCTCTTTCTGCTTCTCCTTCTGCTTCTGCTTCTCCTTCTGCTTCTGCTTCTGCTCTTCTCCTTCTTCTGTTTCTTTTGCTTCTGTTTCTTCTTCTTCTTCTTCTGTTTCTTCTGATTCTACTTCTGCTTCTCCTTCTTCTCCTTCTCTTTCTGCTTCTTCTGATTCTCCTGCTTCTCCTTCTTGTTCTCCTTCTGTTTCTGCTTCTCTTTTGCTTCTGCTTCTCCTTCTGCTGCTCCTTCTCCTTCTCCTTCTTCTGCTTCTCTCACTGCTTCTGCTTCTGCTTCTTTTGCTTATTCTTTTTCTTCTGCTTCATCTTCTCCTGCTTCTGCTTCTTCTCCTTCTACTGCTTCTCCTTCTACTTCTCCTTATGCTTCTCCTTATTCGTCTCCTTATGCTGCTGCTTCTTCTTCTTCTTCTTCGTCTTCTTCTTCTTCTCTTTCTTCTGCTTCTGCTTTTCCTGCCTCTTCTACTTCTACTGCTTCTCTTTCTGCTTCTTGTCCTTCTCCTGTTTCTTCTCCTTCTTG
>NW_012317918.1:0-1893 GCF_000151885.1 Dipodomys ordii
TCTGCTTCTGGTTTTCCTGCTGATGCCTCTTCTGCTTCTCTGCTTCTCTTCTGCTTTGCGTTCTGTTCAGCTTCTCTTCTGCTTCTGCTTCTTCTCCTTGCTATGTTTCTTCTGCTTCTGCTTCTCCTGCTTCTGCTTCGCCTGCTTCTCGTTGTGCTTCTCTTTCTGCTTCTCCTTCTCCTTCTTCTGCTTCTCCTTCTGCTTCTGCTTCTCCTTCTGTTTCTGCTTCTGCTTCTGCTTCAATTTCTCATTCTGCTTCTCATTCTGCTTCTGCGTCTTCCGTTTCTTCTGCTTCTCCTGTTTCTGCTTCTCCTGCTTCTCCTACTTCTCGTGCTGCTTCTCCTTCTGCGTCTCTTTCTGCTTCTGCTTATCCTTTTGCTTCTCCTACTCCTAATCCTTCTCTTTCGCCTTCTCCTTCTCCTTCTTCTGCTTCTCCTGCTTCTCCTTCTGCATCTTCTTCTGCTTCTGCTTCTCCTTCTGCTGCTTCTTCTGCTTCTGCTTCTCCTGCTTCTGCTTCTCCCTCTGATTCTGCTTCTTATGCTTATTCTTTTTCTTCTGCTTCTCCTGCTTCTACTGCTTCTCCTTCTCCTTCTCCTTCTCCTTCTCCTTCTCCTTCTTCTTCTTCTTCTTCTTCTTCTTCTTCTTCTTCTTCTTCTTCTTCTTCTTCTTCTTCTTCTTCTTCTTCTTCTTCTTCTTCTTCTTCTTCTTCTTCTTCTCTTTCTGCTGCTTCTGCTTTTCCTGCTTCTTCTTCTTCTACTGCTTCTCTTTCTGCTTCTCATTCTGCTTCTGCATCTCCTTCTGCTTCTCCTATTGCTTCTGTAGCTCTTCCTACTCCTTCTCCTACTTCTCCTTCTCCTTCTGCTTCTGCTTCTTCTGCTTCTCCTGCTTCTCCTTCTGCATCTTCTTCTCCTTCTGCTTCTCCTTCTGCTGCTTCTTCTGCTTCTGTGTCTCCATCTGCTTCTCCTTCTGCTTCTTCTGCTTCTCCTTCTGCTTCACCTTCTGTTTCTCCTTCTCCTTCTCGTTCTTCTGCTTTTACTTTTGCTTCTCCTTCTGCTTCTGCTGGAACTGCTACTGCTTCTGCTTCTTCTGTTTCTTCCGCTTCTCCTTCTCCTTTTGATTCTCTTTCTGCTTCTGCTTCTCCTTCAGCTTCTCATTCTGCTTCTCCAGATTCTGCTTCTTCTGCTTCTCCTGCTTCTCCTTCTGCTTCAGGTTCTGCTTCTGCTTCTTCGGATTCTTATGCTTCTGGTTCTCCTGCTTGTGCTTCTTCTGCTTCCCCTCCTTCTCTTTCTGCTTCTCCTTCTGTTTCTGCTTCTCCTTCTGCTTCTGCTTCTGCTTCTTGTCCTTCTCCTGTTTCTTCTGCTTCTGCTTCTCCTGCTTCTGCTTCTTCTGCTTTTCCTGCTTCTCTTTCTGCTTCTCCTTCTGCTTCTGCTCCTCCTTCTGCTTCTGCTCCTTCTATTTCTTCTGTTTCTTCTTCTTCTGCTTCTCCCGCTCTGCTTCTTCTGCTTTCCTGCTTCTCGTTCTGCTTCTCTTCGTCGGCTTCTCTTTCTACTTCTGCTTCTGCTTCTTCTGATTCTGCTTCTTCTACTTCTTCTCTCCTTCTGCTTCTGCTTCTTCTGCTTCTCCTGCTTCTCCTTCTGCATCTCCTTCTGCTTGTGCTTTTCGTCTGCTTCTTCTTCTGCTTCTGCTTCTCCTTCTCCTTCTTCTGCTTCTCCGTCTGATTCTGCTTCTTCTGCCTTTCCTGATTCTCCTTCTGCTTCTCCTTCTTCTTCTCCTTCTGTTTCTCCTTCTCCTTCTCGTTCTTCTGCTATTCCTTCTGCTTCTCTTTCTGCTTCTGCATCTTACAGCTTCTTCTGCTACTGCTTCTGCTTCTTCTGCTTCTCCTGCTTCTCCTTA
>NW_012317919.1:0-1893 GCF_000151885.1 Dipodomys ordii
TCATTTGGGCTGGTTGTGGGCTTGAACTCTAGGTTTGGGTGCTGTCCCTCAGCTCTTCAGCTCAAGGCTGGCACCCTACCATTTGAGCCACAGCACCACTTCTGACCCTTTTTGCTTTTGTGATGCTGAGGAATCAGATCCTGCAGCCTGGAGCGCGCTCGTTAGGCCTGTGCTGCTGTGTATACCACCTAGGTTATGCAGCCTGGGGGACTCAGTTCAAATCTCTTCTACTGTTGGTAGTCTTGACCCAGGGGCGCTGTTCCTGGCTTGGGCATTTAAGCTCCCTTCCAGGGGCACTCTTGCTCTGGCCTGGCCAGTAGAGTGTGCTCCACCGGCTGGTGGAGCTCTCGAACAGTTCCCAGTTTTAGTGGGTCCTGTGGTCCGGATGTTGGGGAGGGAGTCTAGGTCAGGGTCTGGGGATTCCCTCCAGCTCAGGGTCCCCTGTGAAGTACTCACCCTGGAGCTGGTTGTTTCTGTGTGGTGTAGGTCGTCAGTTGTTGTTGCAATCCGAGTTCAGTTGGGGTGGTTGCAGGCTGGGTTGGGCGGCCCCCGCCGGGTCGTTGCGATCGCGATCTGGCGGGTGGTCTGCCGACAGGTTCGCTGCTGCTGGTGCCGGGCGGCTTTGGCGGGATGGAGCCTCTCCGCTCCCGTGGAGAGTTAGGGATGGGGGTGGGATCCTCGTGGAGAATCCCGGCTGGTAGGTTTCTCTGTTCCTGGCGATCTGCTGTTCTGCGGACCGGTACCTGGTATCTGCAACCGGTACCTGGTATCTGCGAGCGGCCCCCTGTGTCTCTGGGGCTCCGGCAGCCCCCGCCCTGCCGGCTGGCCGGCGGCTTGGCGCTCTGCCGCGCGGCCAGTAAAGGTTGGGGGAGGGGTCTTCGCTCTTCTCTGTTCTGAAATTCTTTTCTTCTCTTTCTTTTTTTGTTATTTCTCACCTCTGGTTTTTCTCTGAGTGTTCGTCTTTTTGTTGTTGTCGGTCTCTTGGGGAGATTAAGCGTTGGAACTCGAACTCTCTTTTTGGTTGGAGAGAGCTGTGGCGTTTCCCTACTGCCCCGTCGCCATCTTGGTCCCCCCTCCAATGCTGAACACTTTTGAAGTCCATTTGCTTGGAAGGTCTTTTTTCCCATTCTTTTACCCCAAGCCATGTGTTTCTTATAGGCAACAAAGAGTTAGATCTCGTTTTAGATATTGTTTTTTGATCTAAGTATCCATTATGTTTTTTGAGGGTTTTGTTTGTTCAATTTTTCAGTCATGGGGGTTGAACTCACATCTTTCGATTTTTCAGTCATGGGGGTTGAACTCGTATCCTGGGCATTTTCTCTGAGCTCTTTTTGCTCAAGGCTAGTGCTCAACTACTTTGAGCTACCACTCCACTTCCAGGTTTCTAGTGGTTAATTGGTTGCAAGAGTCTAATATACTTTCTTGCCCAGGCTTGCTTTGAACCACGATCCTTAGATCTCAGCCTCCTAAGTAACTAGGATTACAGATGTGAGACACCAGAACCTGACTAGTGTATGTCTTTTGACTAAAGAACTAAGATCTTTAACATTCAATGTCAGTATTGAGAGAAGTATGCCATGTTTCCTGGCATTTTGTTTTTTTTGTGATGTTTGCTTCTTCTGCGGGTAATTTTTCCCTAACTACCTTTTGTGGTGCTAGTTTGAAAGTCATAAATTCCAGTAGTTTTTGTTTATTGTGGAATGTTGTTATTTCCCAACCAATTTTTATGGATAGCTTCACTATGTAAAATAGTCTGGGTTGACAGTTGTCTTTTGGGTCTGGAATAATGTCTTTCCAAGTCCTCCTGGCAATTAGTTATCTGTGTTGAGAAATCTGCTGTTTTTACAATGAGCTTGTGATAGTAAGTTACTTGTTTCCTCTCTTTTGACACTT
>NW_012317920.1:0-1893 GCF_000151885.1 Dipodomys ordii
CAGCGGGACAAAGTGGGACACAGCGTCGATACAGCGGGAACACAGCAGGACAGAGCGGGGACACAGCTGGGGACACAACGGGACACATCGCGGGACACAGCGAGGACCCAGCGCAACACAGCGTGGGACACAGCGAGGACACAGCGGGACACAGCGGGACACAGGGAGGACACAGCGGGACCCAGCGGGACACAGCTAGGGACACAGCGGGGACAAAGCGGCAGACAGCCGGGGACACAACGAAGACACAGCGGGACACAGCGAGGACACAGTGGGACACAGCGGGGGACACAGTGAGGACACAGCCGGGGAAAAAGCGGGACATAGCGGGGACACAGCAGTGGACAAAGGGGGACACAGCGGGGGACACAGCCGTACACAGCGGGGGAAACAGTGGGGGACACAGCGGGACACAATGGGACACAGCGGTGGACACATGGGGGACACAGCGGGACACAGCGGGGACACAGCGGGACTCAGCGGGGGACACAGCGGGACACAGCGGGACACAACGGGGAACACAGCGGGACAAAGAGGGGGACACAGAGGGGTACACAGCGGGACACAGCTGGGAACACAGCGAGGACACAGCGGGACACAGCGGGGACACAGCAGAAGACACAGCCTGAACCGTGGGGGTCACAGCGGGACACAGCGGGAACTCACCGGGGGACACAGCGGGGACACCACGGGACACAGTGGGAAACAGCGGGACACAGCGGGGACACTGCGGGAACATAGCGGGACACAGCGGGACACAATGGGACACAGCAGTGGACACAGCGGGGACACAACAGGACACAGCGGGGAACACAGCGAGGACACAGTAGGTCACAGCGGGACACAGCGTGGGACAAAGCAGGAGACAGCGGGGGACACAGCGAGGACACAGCTGGACACAGCGGGTTACACAGCGGGACACAGCGGGGGACACAGAAGGGTACACAGCGGGACACAGAGAGAAACACAGCGAGGTCACAGCGGGGGCCAAAGCAGGACAACACGGGACACAGTGGGACACAGTGGGACACAGCGGGTCACAGCCGGGGATACTGCGGGACACAGCGGGGGACACAGAGGGGTACACAACGGGACACAGCCGGGAACACAGCGCGGACACAGCAGGACACACCGGGACACAGCGTCAATACAGCGGGGACAGAGCGGGTCACAGCAGGGACACAGCGGGACACAGCGGGGGACACAGCGGGACACAGCGGGGACACAGCGGGACACAGCGGGACACAGCGGGGGACACAGCGGAACACAGCATGGGACACAGCGAGGACACAGCAGGACACAGCGGGACACAGCGGGACACAGTGGGACACAGCGGGGGAAACAGCGGGGGACAGCTGGGGACAGAGAGGGGACACAGTGGGACACCGGGGGCACACAGTGGGGACACAGCGGGGGACACAGCGGAACACAGCGGGGGACACAGCGAGGACACAGCGGGACACAGTTGCGACACAGAGGGGACTCAGTGGGGGACACAGCGGGGGACAAAGCAGGACACAACGGGACAGTGTGACACAGCGGGACACAGCGGGGACACTGCACGGACACAGCGGTACAAAGCGGGGGACACAGCGGGGACTCAGCGGGGGACACAGCGGGGGACAAAGCGGGACACCACGGAACACAGCGGGTCACAGCGGGAAACAGCGGTGACCCTGTGGGGACACAGCGGGACCCCGTGGGGGACACAGCGTGACACAGCGGGGACTCACCTGGGGACACAGCGAAGGACAAACTGGGACACCACGGGACACAGTGGGACACAGCGGGACACAGCGGGGACACTGCGGGAACATAGCGGGACACAGCGGGGGACACAGGGGGACACAGTGGGACACAGCAGGGACAGAGCGGGACACAGAAGGACACAGC
>NW_012317921.1:0-1893 GCF_000151885.1 Dipodomys ordii
ACAACTGTGTTAAAGCTGTCCATTTTATTTGTGTCATAGTTGTTCTTTGTTGGGGTTCATATGTGGTCACACAAGGTGGACTACGGGGACACTAGCAGGACAGTGTGGGGGTCACAGTGGTAAACAGCGGGGACACAGATGGACACAGCAATACACAGCGTGACAGAGCGGGGGCACAGTGAGGGACAAAGCTGGAGACACAGTGGTGGTCACAGCGGTAAACAGCGGGGACACAGCGGGACTCAGCTTGGGACACATTAAAGAACACAGTGGGTGACACAGCGGGGGAAACAGCGGGAAACAGCGGGGGACACAGCGAGGACACAGCAGGGCACAGCGGGGTACACAGAGGCAGACACAGCGGTACACATCGGGACACAGCGGGGACAGAGCGGGACACAGCAGGACACAGCAGGGACATAGCGAGACACAGCGGGACACAGCAGGAAACACAACCGGACACAGCGGGGGACACAGCAGGACACAGCGGTGGACAGAGCAGGACAAAGCTGGACCCAGTGGGGACAGAGTGGGACACAGCGGGGACACAGCGGCTGACACAGCGGCGACACAGCGGGGACAGAGTGGGACACAGCGGGGACACAGCGGGGGACAGTGGGGAGACACAGGGGAGACACAGCGGGGGACAGCAGTGAAACACAGGGGGGATACAGTGGGGACACATCGGTACACAGCGGGACACAGGGGGTACACAGCAGGACACAGCAGGGGACACATCGGGACAAAGCGGGGGAACACAGAGAGGACACAGCGGGACACAAATGGGGACACAGCAAGGACACAGCGGGACACAGCGGGTAAGAGCGGGACACAGCGGGGTACACAGCCGGAGACACAACGAGACACAGAGGGACACAGCGGGGGACACAGAAGGGACACATCGGGTCACAGCGGGGACACAGTGGGGGACACAGCAAGGACACAGCGGGACACAGATGGTTACAAAGCGAGGACACAGCGTGACACATGGGGACCCAGCGGGACCCAGCGGGGGACTCAGCGAGGACACAGCGGGACACAAAATGGGGACACAGCAAGGACACAGCAGGACACAGCATGGAAGAGCGGGACACAGCGGGGGACACAGCCGGGGACACAGCGGGACACAGCAGGGGACACAGCGGGGACACAGCAGGACACAGTTGGGACACAGCGGGACACAGCGGGACACATCGGGTGACACAGCAGGACACTGCGGGGTACACAGCGGGACACAGCGGGACACAGCAGGGACACAGCGGGGGACACAGCGGGACACAAAGGGGGACACAGCGTTACACAGCGGGGACACAGCGGGACACAGCGGGGAACACAGCAGGAAACAGCAGGGTACACAGAGGCAGACACAGCGGTACACATCGGGACACAGTGGGGTCACAGCGGGGACACAGCGGGACACAGCGGGCCACAGCAGGGACACAGAGGCGGACACAGCGGGACACAGCGGGGGACACACCGGGGGAGAGCAGGCACACACCGGGACACAGCGGGACACAGTGGGACACAGCGGGATACAGCGGGACACACAGCGGGACACAGCAGGACACAGGGGGGGACACAGCATGGACACAGCGGGTCAAAGCGTGGAAATAGTGGGGGACACAACGGGAAAATAGTGGGGGACCCAGCGGGGGACACAGCGGGATACAGAAGGACACAGCGAGGACACAGCGGGACACAGGACGACACAGCGGGGACACAGTGGGGACACAGCGGGGGACACAGTGGGACACAGTGGGGACACAGAAGGACTCAGCGGTTACACAGCGAGGACACACCAGGGACACAGCGGGACACAGCGGAGACACAGCAGGGACACAGTGAGACACAGCGAGGACACAACGGGACACAGCGTGGGATACAGCGGGTGAT
>NW_012317922.1:0-1893 GCF_000151885.1 Dipodomys ordii
GAACCTTGAAGCAGAAGAGAAGCAGGAGAAGCAGAAGAAGCAGAATTTGAAGAAGCAGAAGGAGAAGCAGAAGCAGAAAGAGAAGCAAAAGCAGAAGGAGAAGCAGAAGAAACAGAAGAAACAGAGGCAGTAGCAGAAGAAGCAGAAGATGCAGAAGCAGAAGGAGAAGCAGAAGGAAAAGCAGAAAAACTAGAATGAGAAGGAGAAACAGAAGGAGAAGCAGAAAGAGAAGCAGAAGAAGGAGCAGGAGAAGGAAAAGCAGCAGGAGAAGCAGAAAGAGCAGCATAAGGAGAAGCAGGAGATGCAGAAACAGGAGAAGCAGAAGCAGAAGCAGAAGAAACAGGAGAAGGACAAGAAGCAGAAGCAGAAGGAGAAGCAGAAACAGAAGGAGAAGCAGAAAGAGAAGGAGGGGAAGCAGAAGAAGCAGAAGCAGGAGAAGCAGCAGCATAAGAATCCGAAGAAGCAGAAGCAGAACCTGAAGCAGAAGGAGAAGCAGGAGAAGGAGAAGAAGCAGAATCTGGAGAAGCAGAATGAGAAGCAGAAGGAGAAGCAGAAGCAGAAAGAGAATCAAAAGCAGAAGGAGAAGGAGAAGAAACAGAAAAATAGAAGCAGTAGCAGTTGTAGCAGAAGCAGAACGAGAAGCAGAAGAACAAGAAGGAGAAGGAGAAACAGAAGGAGATGCAGAAGGAGAAGCAGAAAGTGAAGCAGGTAAAGCAGATGAAGAAGAAGCAGAAGGAGAATCAGAAGGAGAAGCAGAAGAAGGAGAAGGAGAAGTATAAGAAAATGAAGAATGAGAAGCAGAAGAAGCAGAAGCAGAAGGAGAAGAAGGAAAGAGAAGAAGGAAAAGCAGAAGAAGCAGAAGCAAAAGGAGAAGCAAAAGAAGGAGAAGGAGAAGCAGAAGAAGAAGCATAAGGACAAGCACAAGCAGAAGGAGATGCAGAAGGAGAAGCAGGAGAAACAGAAGAAGCAGAAGCTGAAGGAGAAGAATCAGAAGAAGCAGAAGCAGAAATAGAAAGAGAAGCCGACGAAGAGAACCAGAAAGAGAAGCAGGGGAAGCAGAAGAAGCAGAAGCGGGAGAAGCAGAAGAAGAAGGAGAAGGAGAAGGAGCAGAAGGAGAAGCAGAAGGAGAAGCAGAAAGAAAAGCAGGAAAAGCAGAAGAAGCAAAAGCAGGAGAAGCAGAAGCAGAAAACAGGAGAAGGACAAGAAGCAGAAGCAGAAGGAGAAGCAGAAACAGAAGGAGAAGAAAGAGAAAGAGGGGAAGCAGAAGAAGCAGAAGCAGGAGTAGCAGAAGCATAAGAATCCGAAGAAGCAGAAGCAGAACCTGAAGCAGAAGGAGAAGCAGGAGAAGGAGAAGAAGCAGAATCTGGAGAAGCAGAATGAGAAGCTGAAGTAGAAGCAGAAGCAGAAGCAGAAAGAGAATCAAAAGCAGAAGGAGAAGCAGAAGAAACAGAAGAAGCAGAAGCAGTAGCAGTTGCAGCAGAAGCAGAAGGAGAAGCAGAAGGAAAAGCCGAAGAACGAGAAGGATAAGGAGAAACAGAAGGAAAAGCAGAAGGATAATCAGAAGGAGAAGCAGAAGAAGCACAAGGAGAAGCAGAAGGAGAAACAGAAGCAGAAGAAGCAGCAGAAGGAGAAGCAGAAGCAGAAGAAGATGCATAAGGAGAAGCAGGAGAAGCAGAAGAAGCAGAAGCAGAAGGAGAAGTAGAAGTAGGAGAAGGAGAAGGAAGAGCCGCAGAAGCAATAGGAGAAGCAGAAGGAGTAGCAGAAGCAGAATGAGAAGCAGAAAGAGAAGCAGTAGAATCAGAAGAAGCAGTAAAAGGAGAAGCAGAAGAAAGAGAAGAAGAAGAAGAAGAAGAAGAAGAAGAAGAAGAAGAAGAAGAAGAAGAAGAAGAAGAA
>NW_012317923.1:0-1893 GCF_000151885.1 Dipodomys ordii
TTCTACTTTTCCAGCATCTGCTGCATCTGCTTCTCATCTGCTTCAAGATTCTCGTCTGCATCTTGGACTACTTCTGTATATCTGCTCTGCTTCTCCTGCTACTGCTTCTTCAGCTTCTTCTGCTTCTCTTTTGCTTCTCCTTCTGCTTCTGCTTCTCCTTCTGCTCCTTTTCTTTCTTCTGTTTCTTCTTCTTCTTCTTCTTCTTCTTCTTCTTCTTCTTCTTCTTCTTCTTCTTCTTCTTCTTCTTCTTCTTCTTCTTCTTCTTCTTCTTCTGCTCCTCCCGCTTCTGCTTCTTCTGCTTCTCCTGCTTGTCCTTCTCCTTCTGCTTCTCCTTCTCTTTCTTCTCCTTCTCTTTCTCCTTCTGCTTCTGCTTCTTCTGATTCTCCAACTTCTCCTTCTTCTTCTCCTTCTGTTTCTGCTTCTCTTTCTGCTTCTGCATCTCCTTCTGCTTCACATTCTGCTGCTCTTTCTCCTTCTTCTGTTTCTCCCTCTGCTTCTGCTTCTTATGCTTCTTCTTTATCTTCTGCTTCTGCTTCTCCTGCTTCTGCTTCTTGTGCTTCTACTGCTTCTTCTTCTGCTTCTGCTTCTACTTCTCTTTGTGCTTCTCCTTCTCCTGCTTGTTTTTCTGCTTCTTCTGCTGCTTCTCCTTCTGCTGCTTCTTCTACATCTCCTACTGCTTCTCTTTTTGCTTCTCCTTCTGCTTCTGCTTCTGCTTCTTCTGTTTCTCCTGCCTGAATTTCTGGTTCTACTTCTTCTGCTGCTTCTCCTTCTGCTTCTGCTTCTACTTCTGCTTCTGATTCTGCTTCTTCTGCTTCTTCTCTTTCGGCTTCTCCTGCTTCTGCTTCTTGTGCTTCTCCTGCTTCTCTTTCTGCTTCTCATTCCGCTTCTGCTTCTCCTTCTGCTTCTGCTTCTCCTCCTTCTCCTTCTCCTACTTCTGCTTCTCCTTCATCTTCTGCTTCTTCTGCTTCTCCTGCTTCTCCTTCTGCATCTCCTTCTGCTTGTGCTTCTCCTTATGCTTCTTCTTCTGCCTCTGCTTCTCCTTCTCCTTCTTTTGCTTCTCCTTTTGCTTCTGCTTCTTCTGCTTTTCCTGCTATTCCTTCTGCTTCTGCTTCTTCTGCTTCTCCTTCTGCATCTTCTTCTGCTTCTGCTTCTCCTTCTCATTCTTCTGCTTCTCCTTCTTATTCTCCTTCTGCTTCTCCTTCTGTTTCCCTTCTCCATCTTGTTCTTCTGCTTTTCCTTCTGCTACTCGTTCTGCTTCTGCTACAACTGCTACTGCTTCTACTTCTTCTGTTTCTTTTGCTTCTCCTTCTGCTTTTGATTCTCTTTCTGCTTCTGCTTCTCCTTCTGCTTCTCCTTCTGCTTCTCCAGATTCTGCTTCTTCTGCTTCTCCTTCTGCTTCAGGTTCTCCTTCTGCTTCTTCGGATTCTTATGCTTCTGCTTCTCCTGCTTCAGCTTCTTCTGCTTCCCCTCCTTCTCTTTCTGCTTCTCCTTCTGTATCTGCTTCTCCTTCTGCTTCTGCTTCTTGTCCTTCTCCTGTTTCTTCTGCTTCTGCTTCTCCTGCTTCTGCTTCTTCTGCTTTTCCTGCTTCTCTTTCTGCTTCTCCTTCTGCTTTTCCTTCTCCTTCTGCTTCTGCTCCTTCTCCTTCTTCTGTTTCTTCTTCTTCTGCTTCTCCCGCTTCTGCTTCTTCTGCTTCTCCTGCTTCTCCTTCTGCTTCAGGTTCTCCTTCTGCTTCTTCGGATTCTTATGCTTCTGCTTCTCCTGCTTCAGCTTCTTCTGCTTCCCCTCCTTCTCTTTCTGCTTCTCCTTCTCTTTCTGCTTCTCCTTCTGCTTCTGCTTCTTGTCCTTCTCCTGTTTATTCTGCTTCTGCTTCTCCTGCTTCTGCTTCTTCTGCTT
>NW_012317924.1:0-1893 GCF_000151885.1 Dipodomys ordii
GAAGATGCAGAAGGATAATCATAAGCATAAGCTGTAGTAGATGCAGTAGATGGAGAAGCAGAAGGTGAAGCATATAGAGAAACATAAGGAGAAGCAGGTGAAGCTTATTCAGATGAAATATAAGAAGGAGAACAAGCAGTAGCAGTATGTGAAGCAGTAACAGAAGGAGAAGCAGAATTAGAAGTAGATGAAGACGATGATGCAAAAGGTGATCTTGAAGCAGATGGAATAGTTGTAGATGCAGAAGTAGAAGATTTTGGAGTAGTAGATGGAGAACCAGAAGGAGAAGCAGAAGCAGAAAGAGAAGCAAAAGCAGAAGGAGAAGCAGAAGAAACAGAAGAAGCAGAAGCAGTTGAAGAAGCTGAAGATGCAGAAGCAGAAAGAGAAGCAGAAGGAATAGCAGAAGAACGAGAAGGAGAAACAGAAGGAGAAGCAGAAGGAGAAGCAGGAAAAGAAGAAGAAGCAGAAGCAGACGGAGAAGCAGGAGAAGGAGAAGGAGAAGCAGAAGCAGAAGAAGAAGCAGAAGGAAGGAGAGCAGAAGCAGAAGAAGAAGCAGAAGGAAAAGGGTAAGCAGAAGAAACAGAAGCAGAAGGAGAAGAAGGAGAAGCAGAAGAAACAGAAGCAGAAGGAGAAGAAGAAGGAGAAGAATCAGAAGAAGCAGAAGCAGAAATAGAAAGAGAAGCCGACGAAGAGAAGCAGAATGAGAAGCAGGGGAAGCAGAAGAAGCAGAAGCGGGAGAAGCAGAAGAAGAAGAAGAAGAAGAAGGAGAAGGAGCAGAAGGAGAAGCAGAAGGAGAAGCACAAAGAGAAGCAGGAAAAGCAGAAGAAGCAGAAGCAGGAGAAGCAGAAGCAGAAAACAGGAGAAGGACAAGAAGCAGAAGCAAAACGAGAAGCAGAAACAGAAGGAGAAGAAGAAAGAGAAAGTGGGGAAGCAGAAGAAGCAGAAGCAGGAGTAGCAGAAGCATAAGAATCCGAAGAAGCAGAAGCAGAACCTTAAGCAGAAGGAGAAGCAGGAGAAGGAGAAGAAGCAGAATCTGGAGAAGCAGAATGAGAAGCTGAAGTAGAAGCAGAAGCAGAAGCAGAAAGAGAATCAAAAGCAAAGGAGAAGCAGAAGAAACTGAAGAAGCAGAAGCAGTAGCAGTTGCAGCTGAAGGAGAAGCAGAAGGAAAAGCCGAAGAACGAGAAGGAGAAGGAGAAATAGAAGGACAAGCAAAAGGAGAATCAGAAGGAGAAGCAGAAGAAGCACAAGGAGAAGCAGAAGGAGAAACAGAAGCAGAAGAAGCAGCAGAAGGAGAAGCAGAAGCAGAAGAAGATGCATAAGGAGAAGCAGGAGAAGCAGAAGAAGCAGAAGCAGAAGGAGAAGTAGAAGTAGGAGAAGGAGAAGGAAGAGCCGCAGAAGCAATAGGAGAAGCAGAAGGAGTAGCAGAAGCAGAATGAGAAGCAGAAAAAGAAGCAGTAGAATCAGAAGAAGCAGGAAAAGAAGAAGCAGAAGAAACAGAAGAAGAAATAGAATAAGAAGAAGAAGAAGAAGAAGAAGAAGAAGAAGAAGAAGAAGAAGAAGAAGAAGAAGAAGAAGAAGAAGTCGAAGAAGAAGACGAAGGAGAAGACGAAGAAGAAGAAAAAGAAGAAGAAGAAGAAGCATAAGTAGAAACATAATGAGAAGCAGTAGAAGCAGAAGAAGCAGAAGCAGGAGAAGCAGAAGCAGAAGAAAAAGAATATGCAGAAGAAGCAGAAGCAGAAGCAGGGGGAGAATCAGAAGAAGGAGAAGGAGCAGCAGAAGGAGAAGCAGAAGCAGAATGAGAAGCAGAAACAGAAGGAGAACAAGAAGGAGAAGCAGGAGAATCAGAAGGAGCAGAAGTAGAAGCAGAAAGAGAAGGAGAAGAAGGAGAAGCAG
>NW_012317925.1:0-1893 GCF_000151885.1 Dipodomys ordii
TCTTCTTCTTCTTCTTCTTCTTCTTCTTCTTCTTCTTCTTCTTCTTCTTCTTCTTCTTCTTCTTCTTCTCTTTCTTCTGCTTCTGCTTTTCCTGCTTCTACTGCTTCTCTTTCTGCTTCTCATTCTGCTTCTGCTGCTCCTTCTGCTTCTCCTATTGCTTCTGCTGCTCTTCTTTCTCCTTCTCCTGCTTCTACTTCTTCTTCTGCTTCTGCTTCTTCTGCTTCTCATGCTTCTCCTTCTGCATCTCCTTCTGCTTGTGCTTGTCCTTATGTTTCTTCTTCTGCTTCTGCTTCTCCTTCTGCTTCTTCTGCTTCTCCTTCTGATTCTCTTTCTGCTTCTCCTTCTGTTTTTCCTTCTCCTTCTCGTTCTCCTGCTTTTCCTTCTGCTTTTCCTACTGCTGCAACTGCTACTCCTTCTGTTCTTCTGTTTCTTCTGCTTATCCTTCTGCTTTTGATTCTCTTTCCGCTTCTGCTTCTCATTCTGCTTCTCCAGATACTGCTTCTTCTGCTTCTCCTGCTTCTCCTTCTGCTTCAGGTTCTGCTTCTGCTTCTGCTTCTTGTCCTTCTCCTGTTTCTTCTGCTTCTGCTTCTCCTGTTTCTGCATCTCCTGCTTCTCCTTCTGCTGCTCTTTCTGCTTCTCCTGCTGCTTTTCCTTCTTCTGCTTCTCTTTCTTCTTCTCCTTCTGTTTCTCCTTCTTCTCGTTCTTCTGCTTTTCGTTCTGCTTCTCCTTCTGCTTCTGCATCTTCTGCTTCTTCTGCTACTGCCTCTGCTTCTTCTGTTCTCTGCTTCTCCTTCTGCTTTTGCTTCTCTTTCTGCTCTGCTTCTCCTCTGCTTCTCCAGATTCTGCTTCTTCTGCTTCTCCTGCTTCTCCTTCTGCTTCAGGTTCTGCTTCTGCTTCTTCGGCTTCTTCTGCTTCTGCTTCTCCTGCTGCTGCTTCTTCTGCTTCTCCTGCTTCTCTTTTTGCTTTTCCTTCTGTTTCTGCTTCTCCTTCTGCTTCTGCTTCTTCTCCTTCTTCTGTTTCTTCTGCTTCTGCTTCTCCTGTTTCTCGTCCTGCTTCTCCTTCTCTTCTTCTGCTTCTCCTTTTGCTTCTGCTTCTCCTTCTGCTTCTGCTTCAATTTCTCCTTCTGCTTCTCATTCTGCTTCTGCGTCTTCTGTTTCTTCTGCTTCTCCTGCTTCTGCTTCTCCTGCTTCTCCTACTTCTCGTGCTGCTTTTCCTTCTGCGTCTCTTTCTGCTTCTGCTTATCCTTTTGCTTCTCCTACTCCTAATCCTTCTCTCTCGCCTTCTCCGACTTCTTCTTCTTCTGCTTCTCTTGTTCCTTCTGCTTCTGCTTATTATACTATTACTGTTTCTTCTGCTTCTGATTCAGATTGTGCTTCTTCTGTTTCTCCTTCTGCTTCAGATTCTGCTTCTGCTTCTTCGGCTTCTCCTGTTTCTTCTGCTTCTGCTTCTCCTGCTTCTGATTCTCCTGCTTCTCTTTCTGCTTCTCCTTCGCTTCTGCTTCTCCTTCTGCTCTTCTCCTTCTTCTGTTTCTTTTGCTTCTGTTTCTTCTGCTTCTTCTTCTGTTTCTTCTGATTCTACTTCTGCTTCTCCTTCTTCTCTTCTTTCTGCTTCCTCTTCAGCGTCTTCTGATTCTCCTGCTTCTCCTTCTTGTTATCCTTCTGTTTCTGCTTCTCTTTCTGCTTCTGCTTCTCCTTCTGCTGCTCCTTCTCCTTCTCCTTCTTCTGCTTCTCCCACTGCTTCTGCTTCTGCTTCTTTTGCTTATTCTTTTCCTTCTGCTTCTGCTTCTCCTGCTTCTGCTTCTTCTGCTTCTACTGCTTCTCCTTATGCTTCTTCTTCTTCTTCTTCTTCTTCTTCTTCTTCTTCTTCTTCTTCTTCTTCTTCTTCTTCTTCTTC
>NW_012317926.1:0-1893 GCF_000151885.1 Dipodomys ordii
AGCAGAAGCAGAACGAGAAGCAGAAGAAGAAGGAGAAAGAGAAGGATTAGGAGTAGGAGGAGCAGAAGCAGAATAAGAAGCAGAAAGAGAAGCAGAAGGAGAAACAGAAGAAGCAGAAGCAGGAGAAGCAGAAGCAGAATGAAAAGCACAAGAAGAAATTGAAGGAGAAGGAGAAATTGAATGAGACGGAGAAGCAGAAGGAGAAGTAGGAGAAGCAGAAGAAGAAGAAGCAGGAGAAGCAGAAACAGAAGAAACAGAAGGAGAAGAGCAGAAGCAGAAGGAGAAGCAGAAGGAGAAGCAGAAGAAACAGAAGCTGAAGCAGAAGAAGAAGAAACAGAAAAAGCAGAAGAAGCAGAAAAAGAAGCAGCAGGAGAAGCAGAAGAAGAAGAAGGAGAAGGAGAAAGAGAAGGATTAGGAGTAGGAGAAACAGAAGGATAAGCAGAAGCAGAAAGAGAAGGAGAAGGAGAAGCAGAAGAAGCAGAAGCAGGAGAAGCAGAAGCAGAATGAAAAGCAGAAGAAGGAGAAATTGAAACAGAAGAAGATGCAGAAGGAGAAGCAGAAGCAGAAGTAGAAGCAGAAGAAGGAGAAGCAGAAGGAGAAGCATAAAGAGAAACACAAGGAGAAGCAGGAGAACAGAAGCAGGAGAAGCAGAATCAAAAGAAATAGAAGAAGGATAAAAAGCAGAAGCAGAAAGAGGAGCAGAAACAAAAGGAGAAGCAGAAATAGAAGCTTAAGAAGCAGAAGCACAACCTGAAGCAGAAGGAGAAGCAGAAGAAGCAGAATCTGGAGAAGAAGGAGAACCAGAAGGAGAAGCAGAAGCAGAAAGAGAAGCAAAAGTAGAAGGAGAAGCAGAAAGAGAAGCAGCAGGAATAGCAGAATAACGAGAAGGAGAAACAGAAGGAGAAGAAGAATGAGAAGCAGAAGGAGAAGCAGGAAAAACAGAAGAAGCAGAAACAGACGGAGAAGCAGAAGAAGGAGAAGCAGAAGCAGAAGAAGAAGCAGAAGGAAAAGCACAAGCAGAAGGAGATGCAGAAGGAGTAGCAGGAGAAGCAGAAGAAGCAGAAGCAGAAGGAGAAGCAGAAGGAGAAGAAGCAGAATCAGAAGAAGCAGAAGAAGAAGTAGAAAGAGAAGCCGACGAAGAGAAGCAGAACGAGAAGCAGGAGAAGCAGAAGAAGCAGAGCGTGAGAAGCAGAAGCAAAAGAAACAGAAGAAACAGAAAAAGCAGAAGAAGCAGAAGAAGAAGCAGCAGGAGAAGCAGAGGAAGAAGAAGGAGAAGGAGAAAGAGAAGGATTAGGAGTAGGAGAAACAGAAGGATAAGCAGAAGCAGAAAGAGAAGGAGAAGGAGAAGGAGAAGCAGGAGAAGCAGAAGAAGCAGAAACAGGAGAAGCAGAAGCAGAAGAAACATAGGAAGGAGAAGAAGCAGAAGGAGAAGCAGAAACAGAAGGAAAAGCAGAAAGAGACGCAGGAGAAGCAGAAGAAGCAGCAGCAGGAGAAGCAGAAGCAGAAGAAGCCGAAGAAGCAGAAGCAGAACCTGAAGCAGAAGGAGAAGCAGGAGAAGCAGAAGAAGCAGAATCTGGAGAAGCAGAAGGAGAAGCAGAAGCAGAAAGAGAAGCAAAAGCAGAAGGAGAAGCAGAAGGGGAAGCAGAAGAAACAGAAGAAGCAGAGGCAGTAGCAGAAGAAGCAGAAGATGCAGAAGCAGAAGGAGAAGCAGAAGGAAAAGCAGAAGAACGAGAAGGAGAAGGAGTAGGAGAAACAGAAGGAGAAGCAGAAAGAGAAGCAGAAGAAGGAGCAGGAGAAGGAAAAGCAGCAGGAGAAGCAGAAAGAGCAGCAGAAGGAGAAGCAGAAGCAGAAGCAGAAGCAGAAGGAGAAGGAGAAGAAGGAGAAGCAGAAGGA
>NW_012317927.1:0-1893 GCF_000151885.1 Dipodomys ordii
GCAGGAGAAGCACTGGAAGCAGAAGCAGGAGAAGCTTTATTTGAGAAGAAGCAGAAGAAGCAGAATCAGAAGCAGAATTAGAAGCAGAAGCAGAAGGAGAAGCAGCAGAAGAAGTAAAACCAGAAATTCAGGCAGGAGAAACAGAAGAAGTAGAAGCAGAAGCAGAAGGAGAAGCAAAAAGAGAAGCAGTAGGAGAAGTAGAAGAAGCAGCAGAAGGAGAAGCAGCAGAAGAAGCAGAAAAACAAGCAGGAGAAGCAGAAGCAGAAAGAGAAGTAGAAGCAGAAGAAGCAGAAGAAGAAGAAGAAGCAGTAGAAGCACAAGAAGCAGAAGCAGGAGAAGCAGAAGCAGAAGATAAAGAAGAAGCATAAGAAGCAGAAGCAGAGGGAGAAACAGAAGAAGGAGAAAGTCAGCAGAATGTGAAGCAGAAGGAGATGCAGAAGCAGAAAGAGAAGCAGGAGAAGAAGAAGGAGAAGTTGGAGAATCAGAAGAAGCAGAAGCAGAAGCAGAAAGAGAAGGAGAAGAAGGAGAAGGAGAAGTAGAAGGACAAGGACAAGCAGGAGAAGCAGAAGCGGGAGAAGCAGCAGAAGAAGAAGAAACAGAAGAAGGAGAAGGAGCAGAAGGAGAAGCAGAAGCAGAAGGAGAAGCAGAAAGAGAAGCAGAAGAAGCAGAAGAAGCAGTAGCAGGAGAAGCAGAAGCAGAAGAAACAGAAGAAGCCCAAGAAGCAGAAGGAGAACGTGAAGCAGAAGGACAAGCAGAAGCAGCAGAAGCTGGAAAAGCAGAAGCAGAAGAAACAGAACAAGGAGAAGAAGCAGAAGCAGAACGAGAAGCAGAAGAAGAAGAAGAAGGAGAAAGAGAAGGATTAGGAGTAGCAGGAGCAGAAGGAGAATCAGAAGCAGAAAGAGAAGAGGAAGGAGAAGCAGAAGGAGAAACAGAAGTAGCAGAAGTAGGAGAAGCAGAAGCAGAAGCAGAATGAGAAGCACAAGAAGGAGAAATTGAAGGAGAAGGAGAATGAGACGGAGAAGCAGAAGGAGAAGTAGGAGAAGCAGAAGAAGAAGCAGGAGAAGCAGAAGCAGAAGAAACAGAAGAAGGAGAAGAGCAGAAGCAGACGGTGAAGCAGAAGCAAAAGGAGAAGCAGAAGAAGCAGAAGTTGAAGCAGAAGAAGAAGAAACAGAAAAAGCAGAAGAAGAAGAAGAAGAAGAAGAAGCAGGAGAAGCAGAAGAAGAAGAAGGAGAAGGAGAAAGAGAAGGATTAGGAGTAGGAGAAACAGAAGGATAAGCAGAAGCAGAAAGAGAAGGAGAATGAGAAGGAGAAGCAGGTGAAGCAGAAGAAGCAGAAGCAGAATGAGAAGCACAAGAAGGAGAAATTGATGGAGAAGGAGAAGGAGACGGAGAAGCAGAAGGTGAAGTAGGAGAAGCAGAAGAAGAAGAAGCAGGAGAAGCAGAAACAGAAGAAGCAGGAGAAGAGCAGAAGGAGAAGGAGAAGCAGAAGGAGAAGCAGAAGAAGCAGAAGCTGAAGCAGAAGAAGAAGAAACAGAAAAAGCAGAAGAAGCAGAAGAAGAAGCAGCAGGAGAAGCAGAAGAAGAAGAAGGAGAAGGAGAAAGAGAAGGATTAGGAGTAGGAGAAACAGAAGGATAAGTAGAAGCAGAAAGAGAAGGAGAATGAGAAGGAGAAGCAGGAGAAGCAGAAGAAGCAGAAGCAGGAGAAGCAGAAGCAGGAGAAGCAGAAGCAGAAGAAACATAGGAAGGAGATGAAGCAGAAGGAGAAGCAGAAACAGAAGGAAAAGCAGAAAGAGAAGCAGGAGAAGCAGAAGAAGCAGCAGCAGGAGAAGCAGAAGCAGAAGAAGCCGAAGAAGCAGAAGCAGAACCTGAAGCAGAAGGAGAAGCAGGAGAAGCAG
>NW_012317928.1:0-1893 GCF_000151885.1 Dipodomys ordii
CAGGGGTCACAGCGGGGATCATCGGGGTATTCTGCGTAAATCATCTGGGGGCCCTGTGATGACACAGTTTTACATAGCTGGGGTCACAGACAGGATAACATCTGGTTACACTCTTGGTTATATATTTTTTTCACAGTTGGACACAGTGTCGATACAGTGGGGACACAGCGTTACACAGTGAATACACAGCTGTGGACACAACGGGACACAGTGGGGTCACAGCAGGACACAGCGGAACACAGTGGGACACATCGGGGACAAAGCGTGAGACACAGCGTGGGACAGAGCGGGAGACAGAGGGGGACACATTGAGGACACAGCGGGACACAGAGGGGGAAACAGCGGGACACAGCGGTAGACAAAGGGTGACAGAGCGGGGGACACAGCGGTACACAGCGGTGGACAGAGCGGTACACAGAGGTGGACACAGCGAGGACCCAGCGGGACCCAGTGGGACACAGTGTCGATACAGCGGGGACAGAGTGGGCCACAGGGGGACACAGCAGGAACAAAGCAGTAGACACAGCAGGACACAGCAGGGGACACAGCGAGACACAGCCGGGGACACAGGGAGGACAGAGCGGGACACAGCGGGGACACAGCAGGGATTCAGCGGGGGACACAGCGGGGGACAAAGCGGGACACCACGGGACACAGCGGAACGCAGCGGGGACAAGGAGGAGACAGAGCAGGACACAGCGAGGACACAGCGGGACACACCGGGGGACACAGCGAGGACACAGCGGGATACAGCAGGGGACACAGCGAGGGCACAGCGGAGGTCACACCGGGGGACACAGCGGAACACAGCAGGGAACACAGCGAGGACACAGCGGGACCCAGCAGGACACAGCGTCGATACAGCGGGGATACAGCGTTACACAGTGTGGTACACATCTGTGGACACAAGGGGACACAGTGTGGGCACAGCGGGACACAGCGGGACACAGTGGGACAAAGCAAGGACAAATCGTGAGACACAGCGAGGGACAGAGCTCGAGACAGCGGGGGACACAGCTAGGACACAGCAGGGCACAGGGGACACAGCAGGGACAGAGCGGGACACAGCGGGACACAGCGGGACACAGCGGGGGACACAGCGGGACCCAGCGGGGAACCCAGCGAGGACACAGGAGGACAAAGCAGGGGACACAGCGGTGACAAAGATGGACACAACGGAGTACCTAGCAGGACCCAGCGGGACACAGCGTCGATACAGCAGTGACACAGCATTATACAGTATGGTACACAGCTGTGGACCTAACGGGACACAGTGGGGGCACAGCGGGACACAGCGGAACACAGTGGGACACAGCACGGCAAAGCGTGAGACACAGTGGGGGACAGAGAGTGAGACAGCGGGGGACACAGCGAGGACACAGCGGGACACAGCGGGGGAAACAGCGGGACACAGCGGTGGACACAGGGGGACAGAGCGGGGGACACAGCGGGACACAGCGGGGGAAACAGCGGGACACAGCGGTGGACACAGCGGGACAGAGTGGGGACACAGCGGGACACAGCAGTGGACACAGCGGGACAAAGCGGTGGACACAGCGAGGACCCAGCGGGACACAGCGGGACACAGCGTCGATACAGCGGGGACAGAGTGGGCCACAGCGGGGTACACAGCTGGGGACACAATGGGGCACATCGGGGGACACAGCAAGGACTCAGCGGAACACAGCGTGGGACACAGTGAGGACACAGGTGGACACAGCGGGACACAGCGGGACACAGCAAGAACACAGCAGTAGACACAGCGGGAAACAGCAGGGGACACAGCGGGACACAGCGGGGGACACAGGGAGGACAGAGCGCGACACAGCGGAGACACAGCGGGGACTCAGCGGGGGACACAGCGGGGGACAAAGCGGGACACCACGGGACACA
>NW_012317929.1:0-1893 GCF_000151885.1 Dipodomys ordii
TGTGTCCCGCTGTGTCCTCTCTTTGTCTCCACTGTCCCCCGCTGT
The DNA here is from genome assembly GCF_000151885.1 of Dipodomys ordii. NCBI lineage: Eukaryota > Metazoa > Chordata > Mammalia > Rodentia > Heteromyidae > Dipodomys > Dipodomys ordii. The sequence continues at coordinate 46 of NW_012317929.1, forward strand.
GTCCCCCGCTGTGTCCCGCTGTGTCCCGCTGTGTCCCCCGCTTTGTCCTGCTGTGTCGACGCAGTGTTCCCTCTGTGCCCTGCTGTGTCACACTGTGTCCCATGGTGTCCCGCTTTTTCCCCCGCTGTTTCCCCCGCTGAGTCCCCTTTGTGTCCCCACTGTGTCCCGCTGTGTCCCACTGTGTCCTAGCTGTGTCCCCCGCTGTGTCCCGCTGTGTCCTCGCTGTGTCCCCTGCTGAATCCCGCTCTGTCCCCCGCTGTGTCTCACGCTTTATCCCTTCTGTGTCCCACTCTGTCCCGCTGTGTCCCGCTGTGCCCACACTGTGTCCCGTTGTGTCCACAACTGTGTATCCCGCTGTGACCCCGCTGAGTCCCCGCTGTGTCCCCGCTGTGTCCCCCGCTGTCTCCCACTCTGTCCCCCGCTGTGTCTCACGCTTTGTCCCCGCTGTGTCCCACTGTGTCCCGCTGTGTCCCGCTGTGCCCACACTGTGTCCCGTTGTGTCCACAGCTGTGTACCACGCTGTGTAACGCTGTGTCCCCGCTGTATCTACGTTGTTCCTCGCTGTGTCCCGCTGTGTCCCCCGCTGTGTCCCCAGCTGTGTCCCACTTTGTCCTAGCTGGGTCCCCGCTGGGTCTCGCTGTGTCCCCCGATGTGTCCCACTGTGTTCCGCTGTGTCCCGCTCTGTTCCTTCTGTGTCCCGCTCTGTCCCGCTGTGTCCCCCTGTGTGCGCGCTGTGTCCCGCTATGTACTCCGTTGTGTCCAGCTGTTTCACCGCTGTGTCCCCCGCTTTGTCCTGCTGTGTCCCGCTGTGTCCTCGGTGCCTCCCCCGCTGTGTCCCGCTGTGTCCCCCGCTGTGTCCCGCTGTGTCCCGCTGTGTCCCGCTCTGTCCCTGCTGTGTCCGGCTGTGCCCTGCTGTGTCATCGCTGTGTCCCCCGCTGTCTCCCGCTCTGTCCCTCGCTGTGTCTCACGATTTGTCCTTGCTTTGTCCCACTTCTCCCGCTGTGTCCCGCTGTGTCCCCACTGTGTCCCGTGGTGTCCACAGCTGTGTAACACGCTGTGTAATGCTGTGTACCCGCTGTATCGACGCTGTGTCCCGCTGTGTCCCGCTGTGTCCTCGCTGTGTTCCCCGCTGTGTCCCGCTGTGTACCCCTCTGAGTCCCCTGCTGTGTCCCGCATTGTCCCGCTGTTTCTGCTGTGTCCCGCTCTGTCCCCAGCTATGTCCCTGCTGTGCCCCGATGTGTCCTGCTGTGCACTGATTTGTCCCCAACTGAGTCCCGCTGTGTCCCCGATGTGTCCCAATGTGTCCTCGCTGTGTCCCCCGCTGTGTCCCGCTGTGTCCCTCTGTGTCCTCTGCTGTGTCCCCTGCTCTGTCCCACTGTGTGCACCGATGTGTCCCGCTGTGTCCCGCTGTGTCCACCTCTGTGTCCCGCTGTGTCCCGCTGTGTCCCCTGCTGTGTCCCCCGCTGTGTCCCGCTCTGTCGTCGCTGTGTGCCCCGCTGTGTCCTCGCTGTGTCCCCCGCTGTCTCTCGCTTTGTTCCCCGCTGTGTCCCGCTGTGTCCCGCTGTGTCCTTGCTGTGTCCCACTCTGTGTCCACTGTGTCACCGCTGTGTCCCCAGCTGTGTCCAGCTATGTCCCGCTGTGTCTCCCGCTGTGTCCCGCTGTGTCCCGCTGTGTCACCCACTGTGTCCCGCTGTGTCCCGCTGTGTCCCCCACTGTGTCCCGCTGTGTCTTCACTGTGTCTGCCTCTGTCTCCCGCTCTGTCCCCCGTTCTGTCCCCCGCTGTGTCCCTGCTGCGTCCCCGCTGTGTCCCGCTGTGTACAACGCTGTGTCCCCCGCTGAGTCTCGCTG
>NW_012317930.1:0-1893 GCF_000151885.1 Dipodomys ordii
CAGGAAATGTGACAGTGCTACTTGGAATATAGCGGTGCTATAGAATCATAGCTTCACAGATAAGAAAAATGTTTCGTGATGTAAGGTGGACGAGAACAATTAATCTGTGCCTTGTTCTCAAGTGACCTGGGTCAGGAAATGACATCCCAGACAGCCTTTCCTCCTACAGAGGATTATGTTCCTCATCAACCCCATATGTCTCAGATTATCTTCATCTCTTTTCTTTTTTAGTTCCAGAGACTAGAAGGAGGAAGATTTCCATACAACAAAAATCTTGGCCTCATGGTATTATCGGAGTCAATTGTTGGTGTCCTAAATGAGGCATTTGCAAAATGTAACTTTGGGATTAAAGAGTCATGGATGAAGGAAGTTAAAGGTAGTTGTTCAGTGGTAAGTTATCAGTTATACCTTTTTTTTTCAGCGGGGGACACACAGAGGACACAGTGGAGACGCAGGGGGGACACAGCGGGACACAGCCGGACAAAACGGGACACAGAGGGACACAGAGGGAGATACAGCGGGGGACAGCTGGGACACCCCTGGGGACAGCAGGGACATAGCGGGACACAGCGGGGACATAGGGGGACACTGCGGAACACAGTGGAACACAGCCTGGAAACAGAGGGACATAGCAGTTACACAACGAGGACACACAAGGGACACAGCGGGACACAGCGGGGACACAGCGGGGACACAGCGGGACCCAGCGGGGGACACAGAGGGGGACAGCGGGGACCCACATGCGGACAGCGGGGACACAATGGGACACAGCGGGGGACATTGGGGACACAGCAGGACAAAGCGGGACACAGCGGGGACAAAGCAGGGACACAGCCGTTCACAGCGGGGACACAGTGGGGGACACAGCGAGGACACAGCAGGACACAGAGGGATACACAGAGAGGACACAGCGTGACACATGGGGACACAGTGGGACACAGCGGGTGACCCAGCGAGGACAAAGCGGGACACAGATGGGGACACAGCAAGGACACAGCGGGAAAGAGCGGGACAGAGCGGGACACAGCTGGGGACACACCCGGGGACACAGCGGGACACAGCAGGGGACACAGCGGGGACACACAGGGGACAGCAGTCACACAGCGGGACACAGCGGAACACAGCAGGACACAGCGGGACACAGCGGGGACACAGCAGGGGCACAGTGGGAAACAGCGGGACACAGCGGGGGACAATGCGGGACACACCGGGAAACAGCGGGACACAGCGGGGGACACAGCGGAGGACACAGAGCTGCACACAGCGGGAGAGAGTGGAACACAGCACGGACACAGCAGGGACACAGTGGGACATAGAAGGGACAAAGCGAGGACAGAGCGGATCACAGAGGTCCACAGCGAGGGACACAGTGGGGGACAGTGGGGACAAACCGGGGAACAACGGGGACACAGCGCGACACAGCTAGGACACAGCGGGGACACAGCAGGGGACACAGTGGGACACAGCAGGGGATACAGCGAGGACACAGAGGGGACATAGGGGGACACTGCGGGACACAGTGGGACACAGTGGGGACAGAGAGACATAGCAGTTACACAGTGAGGACACATCGGGGGACACAGCGGGACACAGTGGGACACAGCGGGAGACACAGCATGGAAACAGCGGGTCACAGCGGGAAAATAGTGGGGGACACAGTGGGGGACAAATCTGGATACAGAAGGACACAGCGGGGACACAGCGGGACAAAGGAGGACACACAGGGGACACAGCGGGGACACAGCGGGGGACACAGTGCACACAGTGGGGACACAGAGGGACTCAGCGGTTACAAAGCGAGGACACACCAGGGACACAGCAGGACACAGCGGAGACTCAGCGGGGACACAGCGGGACACAGCGAGGACACAGCGGTACACAGCGGGGACACAG
>NW_012317931.1:0-1893 GCF_000151885.1 Dipodomys ordii
TCTTCTTCGTCTGCATTACAAAACGTCTCTATCTGCTTCTCCTTCTGTTTCTCCATCTGTTTCTCCTTCTCCTTCTTGTTCTTCTACTTTTCCTTCTACTTCTGCTACAACTGCTTCTGCTTCTACTTCTTCTGTTTCTTCTGCTTCTACTTCTGCTTTTGATTCTCTTTCTGCTTCTGCTTCTCGTTCTGCTTCTTATTCTGCTTCTTCAGATTCTGCTTCTTCTGCTTCTCCTGCTACTCCTTCTGCTTCAGGTTCTCCTTCTGCTTCTTCACATTCTTATGCTTCTGCTTCTCCTGCTTCTGCTTCTTCTGCTTTCCCTCCTTCTCTTCCTGCTTCTCCTTCTGTTTCTGCTTCTCCTTCTGCTTCTGCTTCTTGTCCTTCTTGTGTTTCTTCTGCTTCTGCTTCTCAAGTTTCTGCATCTCCTGCTTCTCCTTCTGCTGCTCTTTCTGCTTCTCCTGCTGCTTTTCCTTCTCCTGCTCCTTCTTCTGCTTCTCTTTCTGCTTCTCCTTCTGTTTCTCCTACTCCTTCTCCTTCTCGTTCTTCTGCTTTTCCTTCTGCTTCTCCTTCTGCTTCTGCATCTTCTGCTTCTTCTGCTACTGCTTCTGCTTCTTCTGTTTCTTCTGCATCCCCTTCTGCTTCTCCTTCTGCTTTTGCTTCTCTTTCTGCTTCTGCTTCTCCTTCTGCTTCTCCAGATTCTTCTTCTGCTTCTCCTGCTTCTCCTTCTGCTTCAGGTTCTGCTTCTGCTTCTTCGGCTTCTTCTGCTTCTGCTTCTCCTGCTGCTGCTTCTTCTGCTTCTCCTGCTTCTCTTTCTGCTTTTCCTTCTGTTTCTGCTTCTTCTTCTGCGTCTGCTTCTTCTCCTTCCTATGTTTCTTCTGCTTCTGCATCTCTTGCTTCTGCTTCTCCTGCTTCTCGTTGTGCTTCTCTTTTTGCTTCTCCTTCTCCTTCTTCTGCTTCTCCTTCTGCTTCTGCTTCTCCTTCTGCTTCTGCTTCTGCTTCAATTTCTCCTTCTGCTTCTCATTCTGCTTCTGCGTCTTCTGTTTCTTCTGCTTCTCCTGCTTCTGCTTCTCCTGCTTCTCCTACTTCTCGTGCTGCTTCTCCTTCTGCGTCTCTTTCTGCTTCTACTTATCCTATTCCTTCTCTTTCGCCTTCTCCTTCTCCTTCTTCTGCTTCTCCTGCTTCTCCTTCTGCATCTTCTTCTGCTTCTGCTTCTCCTTCTGCTGTTTCTTCTGCATCTGCTTCTCCTTCTTCTGCTTCTCCCTCTGATTCTGCTTCTTATGATTATTCTTTTTCTTCTGCTTCTGCTTCTCCTGCTTCTGCTTCTTCTGCTTCTATTGCTTCTCCTTCTCCTTCTCCTTCTCCTTCTTCTTCTTCTTCTTCTTCTTCTTCTTCTTCTTCTTCTTCTTCTTCTTCTTCTTCTTCTTCTTCTTCTTCTTCTTCTTCTTCTCCTCCTTCTTCTTCTTCTTCTTCTCCTTCTTCTTCTTCTTCTTCTTCTTCTTCTTCTTCTTCTTCTTCTTCTTCTTCTTCTTCTTCTTCTTCTTCTTCTTCTTCTTCTTCTTCTTCTTCTTCTTCTTCTTCTTCTTCTTGTCTTTCTGCTGCTTCTGCTTTTCCTGCTTCTTCTTCTTCTACTGCTTCTCTTTCTGCTTCTCATTCTGCTTCTGCTTCTCCTTCTGTTTCTCCTATTGCTTCTGTGGCTCTTCCTTCTCCTTCTCCTACTTCTTCTTCTCCTTCTGCTTCTTCTGCTTCTCCTGCTTCTCCTTCTGCATCTTCTTCTGCTTCTGCTTCTCCTTCTGATGCTTCTTCTGCTTCTGTTTCTCTTTCTGCTTCTCCTTCTGCTTAATCTGCTTCTCCTTCTGCTTCTCCTTCTGTTTCTCCTTCTCCTTCTCGTTCTTC
>NW_012317932.1:0-1893 GCF_000151885.1 Dipodomys ordii
GTGTCTCACGCAGTGTCCCGATATGTCCAGCTGTGTCCTCACAGTGTCCCACAGTGTCCCCCCTGTTTCCCAAGTGGGTCCTGCTGTGTCCCGCTGGGTCCCCCGCTATTTCCCGCTGAGTCCCCGCAGTGTCCCCGCTGTGTCCCGCTGTGTCCCACTGTGTCATGTGGTGTCCCGCTTTGTCCCCAGTTATATCCATTGCTGAGTCCCCTCCGTGTCCCCGCTGTGTCCCGCTGTGTCCCCCGCTGTGTCCCGCTGTGTCCCCCGCTGTGTCCCTCGCTGTGTCCCCCTCTGTGTCCCGCTGTGTCCCCGCTGTGTCATCCGCTGTGTCCTTGTTGTGTCCCTGCTAGGACCCGCTGTGTCACCGCTGTGTCCCACTGTGTCCCCGCTCTATAGACGCTGTGTCCCACTGTGTCCCCCGCTGTGTCCCGCTGGATCCCGCTGTGTCCCCCGCTGTGTCCCGCTGTGTCCCCGCAGGTTCACCCCTGTTTCACGCTGTGTCCTGCTGTGTTCCGTGGTGTCCCGCTTTGTCCCCCGCTGTGTCGCGCTGTGTCCACTGCTGGGTCCCCGCTGTGTCCCGCTGTGTCTCGCTGTGTCCCGCTGTGTCCTCGCTTTGTCCCATGCTGTGCTAAGCTGTGTCCTCCCTGTGTCCCCCGCTGTGTCCCGCTGTGTCCCCTGCTGTGCCCCGCAGTGTCCCGCTGTGTCCCGCTGTGTCCCGCTGGGTCCCCCGCTTTGTCCCGCTGTGTCCCATTCTGTGCCCCGCAGTGTCCCGCTGTATCCCGCTCTGTCCCCCACTCTGTCCCCCGCTGAGTCCTCTATGTGTCGCCGCTGTGTCCCGCTGTGTCCTCGCTGTGTCCCCTGCTGTCTCCCGCTTTGTCCCACGCTGTGTCCCACTGTGTCCCGCTGTGTCCTCGCTGTGTCCCCTGCTGTGTCCTGCTGTGTTCCCGCTGTGTCCCAAGCTGTGTCCCGCTGTGTCCCGCTGTGTGCCCCGCTGTGTCCCACTATGTTCCCGCAGTGTCCCCGCTGTGTCCCCGCTGTGTCCTCGCTGTGTTCCCCGCTGTGTCCCGCTGTGTCCCTCGCTGTGTCTCGCTGTGTCTAATGCTGTGTCCCCACTGTGTCCCGCTGTGTCTCGCTGTGTCCCGCTGTGTCCTCGCTGTTTCCCACGCTGTGTTCTGCTGTGTCCTCGCGGTGTCCCCCGCTGTGTCCCGTTGTGTCCCCAGCTGTGTACCCCACTGTGTCCCGCTGTGTCCCCACTGTATCGACGCTGTGTCCCGCTGGGTCCCGCTGTGTCCTCCCTGTGTTCCCCACTGTGTCCCGCTATGTACCCCTCTGTGTCCCTCGCTGTGACCCGCTGTGTCCCGCTGTGTACTGCTGTGTCCCCCGCTGTGTCCCGCTGTGTCCCCGCTGTGTCCCAATGTGTCCACGTTGTGTCCCGCGCTGGGTACTTCTGGGTTCCCCCCTGTTTCCCCCGCTGTGTCCCGCTGTGTCCGGCTGTGTCCCCCGCTGTGTCCCCCGCAGTGTCTGCGCTTTGTCCCGCTGTGTCCTCGCTGTGTCCCCCGCTGTCTCCCACACTGTACCCCGCTGTGTCTCAAGCTTTGTCCCCGCTGTGTCCCACTGTGTCCCGCTGTGTCCCGCTGTGCCCCCACTGTGTCCCGTTGTGTTCACAGCTGTGTATCACGCTGTGTCACGTTGTGTCCCAGCTGTATCGACGCTGTGTATGGCTGGGTCCCGCTGTGTCCTCGCTGTGTTCCCCGCTGGGTCCCGCTGTGTCCCCCCTGTGTGCCCCGCTGTGTGCCACTGTGTCCCGCTGTGTCCCCCGCTGTGTCCCCCGCTGTGTCTCTATGTGTCCCACGCTTTGTCCCCCTGTGTCCCGCTGTTTCCCACTGTGTTCTG
>NW_012317933.1:0-1893 GCF_000151885.1 Dipodomys ordii
ATTCCCTGGGGGCGGAAATTAGACCGGTGTCATACAAGAGACTGAGCTCCCAGAAGACATATATTGTACCTTTGTTTCTAGACTGTCCGGAAGCCCGGGTCCGGCTTTCCCAGAGTGTGTTTGGGCTTGGGAATGAGTCTTGCGTGCTTCAAGCCCGAGGTTCCAATGCCTCAGTACCACTTAAACAGAACAAGCCCAGAAGGGGCTTTAGCGGTAGAGCAGTGACCTTGCCCTTAAACACGTCGGCAGGCGGTCGAAACACCGCCCTCCCCCCTCCCCGTCGTCAATGCTACGACAGAGGAAAAGCAAATGATGATAATAATGAATCATAACAACCTATATGTATGTGTATGTCAGAACTCTCACTCCCCACTGCCGGGTAGGTGAGGACTGCCTGACTGAGTGAGTGACTGACCCGACCCGTGTTTTGCCCCTCCCGCCGCCCCATCCACCTTGTCGACGGCGAACGCGCGCCATCTAGTGGTGGTTTTGTGAATTGCAGTTTTCTCTCATGAAATGCATGGGGGGAATAAAAGAACAAACAAACCACGCACTGACTGACTGAGAAAACCGGCCCAGGCTGGCTGGCCCCGAGAGAGACTGCCTTCTTTTCAGAGAAGGGGTGGGGTGGGGATGATGATGTGCCTCGTTGGAGTATGGGGCCCATGCATAGGCAGGCAGGCAGGCAGGCAGGCTCGGAGTGGGACCGTTGTGTGTTCGAGCGCCAGTACAGTAGCTCAAGCCCCAGGATTGACTGGCAAGTCGAGAGGAAAAGGAGGGAGGGAGTGCGGGCGGGCAGGCGGGCGGGAGAGATAATTCAAACGAGAGAGAGAGAGAGAGAGAGAGACAGACAGACAGACAGACAGACAGACAGACAGAGACAAAGAGAGACACAGAGAGAGAAATAGAGAAACAGAAACAGAGAGACAAGAGACAGAGACGTGGTGAATTGGTCCGGCTGGACTACATACATGCTCTGTCCCGTCCGATCTTTGAGTTTCCTCAAGGATGCACGCACGCACACACACAGATACACTGAGATGCCCTCTGCCCCCTCTTCTCTCCTCTCCAATTCCCCCGCCCCCTCCCCCCTCCCCCCCCGTCAGGCACCAGAAATGAGATCCCTCCCCTTCGCCTATTGCGTCAATTACAAACAAAAGGCAGCGTGAGATTCAAGCAAATTTGTTTTATTTTGTTCCGAGGGTATGGTTGTGGATTTTGGTGCGGGGGGGGGGTCGGAGGTCGTGGTCGTGGTCGAGTAATCGCCTGCGGGGTGGGGTGAGGATGGACGGTTACGCCACCTGCATGAATGGCTCGCGTTCCCCTCTGGCTGTCTGGTTGCCGCTGAGTGCTTCAGATATCACCATCCTGTCAGGAAGCAGGGGCTGGAAGATAAAGAGATATTAAAGAGATAATTAGGAGCAGGACTCCGGGGAAGCCCGAAGGCGGGGGTGGGAGGGAGAGAATGGTGGAGAGGAGGGGAGACGGATCTATCCAGGGAACGAACGACTCCTCCCCCTCCCCCTCCCCCTCCGGAACACGTCGGAGCTGGCGGTCGAAACCCCGCCCTCCCCCTCCCCGTCGTCGTGGCTACGACAGAGGAAAAGCAAATGATGATAATAATGAATCATAACAACCTATATGTATGTGTATGTCAGAACTCTCACTCCCCACTGCCCGGTAGGTGAGGACTGACTGACTGACTGACTGAGTGAGTGACTGACCCGACCCGTGTTTTGCCCCTCCCGCCGCCCCATCCACCTTGTCGACGGCGAACGCGCGCCATCTAGTGGTGGTTTTGTGAATTGCAGTTTTCTCTCATGAAATGCATGGGGGAAGAAAAAGAACAAACAAACCACGCACTGACTGACTGAGAAAACCGGCCCAGGCTGA
>NW_012317934.1:0-1893 GCF_000151885.1 Dipodomys ordii
ACTTTTCCTTCTCCATCTCTGCTCTCTTTCTACTCTACTCTTCTGATTCTCCAACTTCTCCCTCTCTTCTCCTTCTATATCTACTTCTCTTTCTAACTTCTGCATCTACTCTACTTCACCTTCTACTACTCCTTCTCCATCTTCTATTTCTCCCTCTGCTTCTACTTCTTATACTTCTTCTTATTCTTCTGATTCTACTTCTCCTGCTTCTGCTTCTTATGCTTCTACTGCTTCTTCTTCTGCTTCTTCTGCTTCTTCTACTTCTACTTCTCTTTCTGCTTCTGCTTCTCCTGCTTGTTTTTCTGCTTCTTCTGCTGCTTTTTCTACTTCTCCTTCTGCTTCTCTTTTTGCTTCTCCTTCTGCTTCTGCTTCTTCTGTTTCTCGTGCCTGAATTTCTGGTTCTACTTCTTCTGCTGCTTCTCCTTCTGCTTCTCCTTCTCCTTCTGCTTCTGTTTCTGCTTCTTCTCTTTCGACTTCTCCTGCTTCTGCTTCTTGTCCTCCTCCTGCTTCTCTTTCTGCTTCTCATTCTGCTTCTGCTTCTGCTTCTGCTTCTCCTCCTTCTCCTTCTCCTACTTCTGCTTCTCTTTCAGCTTCTGCTTCTTCTGCTTCTCCTTCTGCATCTCCTTCTGCTTGTGCTTGTCCTTATGCTTCTTCTTCTGCCTCTGCTTCTCCTTCTCCTTCTTTTGCTTCACCTTTTGCTTCTGCTTCTTCTGATTTTCCTGCTTCTCCTTCTGTTTCTGCTTCTTCTGCTTCTCCTTCTGCATCTTCTTCTGCTTCTGCTTCTCTTTCTCCTTCTCCTTCTTCTGCTTCTCCTTCTGATTCTCCTTCTGCTTCTACTTCTGCTTTACCTGCTTCTCTTTCTGCTTCTCCTTCTGCTTCTCCTTCTGTTTCTCCTTCTCCTTCTTGTTCTTCTGCTTTTCCTTCTGCTTTTCCTACTGCTTCTGCTACAACTGCTACTGCTTCTACTTCTTCTGTTTCTTCTACTTCTCCTTCTGCTTTTGATTCTCTTTCTGCTTCTGCTTCTCCTTCTGCTTCTCATTCTGCTTCTCCAGATTCTGCTTCTTCTGCTTCTCCTGCTTCTCCTTCTGCTTGAGGTTCTGCTTCTGCTTCTTCGGATTCTTATGCTTCTGCTTCTCCTGCTTCTGCTTCTTCTGCTTCCCCTCCTTCTCTTTCTGCTTCTCCTTCTGCTTCTGCTTCTTGTCCTTCTCCTGTTTCTTCTGCTTGTTCTTCTCCTGTTTCTGCATTTCCTGCTTCTCCTTCTGCTGCTCTTTCTTTTTCTCCTGCCGCTTTTCCTTCTACTGCTCCTTCTTCTGCTTCTCTTTCTGCTTCTACTCCTGTTTCTCCTTCTCCTTCTCCTTCTAGATCTTCTGCTTTTCCTTCTGCTTCTCCTTCTGCTTCTGAATCTTCTGCTTCTTCTGATACTGCCTCTGCTTCTTCTGTTTCTTCTGCTTCTCCTTCTGCTTTTGCTTCTCTTTCTGCTTCTGCTTCTCCTTCTGCTTCTCCAGATTCTGCTTCTTCTGCTTCTCTTGCTTCTCCTTCTGCTTCAGGTTCTGCTTTTGCTTTTTCGGCTTCTTCTGCTTCTGCTTCTTCTGCTGCTGCTTCTTCTGCTTCTCCTGCTTCTCTTTCTGCTTTTCCTTCTGTTTCTGCTTCTCCTTCTGCTTCTGCTTCTTCCCCTTCTTCTGTTTCTTCTGCTTCGGCTTCTCCAGCTTCTGCTTCTCCTGCTTCTCGTTCTGCTTCTCTTTCTGCTTCTCTTTCTCCTTCTCCTTGTCCTTCTCCTTCTTCTGCTTCTTCTTCTGCTTCTGCTTCTCCTGCTGCTTCTGCTTCTGCTTCAATTTCTCCTTCTGCTTCTCATTCTGCTTCTGCGCCTTCTGTTTCTTCTGCTTCTCCTGCTTC
>NW_012317935.1:0-1892 GCF_000151885.1 Dipodomys ordii
CGCTGTGTCCCTGCTGTCCGCCGGTGTGTCACCGCTGTCCCCCGCTGTATCCCACACTGTGTCCCGCTGTGTCCTCACTGTGTCTCACTGTGTCCCTGCTGTGTGTCCGCTGTGTCCCGCTGTGTCCCTGGTGTGTCCTCGCTGTGTAACCGCTGAGTCCCTCTGTGTCCCCTCTGTGTCCTGCTGTGTCCCCTGCTGTGTCCCCGCTGTGTCCCACTGTGTCCTCCTGTGTCCCACTGTGTCCTCGCTGTGTCCCGCCTTGTCCCCCGCAGTGTCCCTGCTTTGTACCTTTGTGTCCCGCTGTGTACCCTGAAGTGTCCTGCTGTGTCCCCCGATGTGTCCCGCTGTGTCCTGCTGTGACCCCACTGTGTCCCGCTGTGTCCTGCTGTGTCCCTGGTGTGTCTTCGCTGTGTAACCGCTGAGTCCCTCTGTGTCCCCGCTGTGTCCCGCTCTCCGCCGGAGTGTCAGCGCTGTCCCCCGCTGTATCCCCCGCTGTGTCCCGCTGTGTCCTCCCTGTGTCCCGCAGTGTCTCCACTGTGTCCTACTTTGTCCCCCGCTGTGTCCCCGCTGTGTCCCCTGTGTGTCCTCCTGTGTCCCGCTGTGTCCCCCGCTGTGTCCCCCACTATTTCCTGGCTGTGAGCCGCTGTGTCCATGCTGTGTCCCCCGCTGTGTCCCGCTGTGTCCCGTTGTGTCCCCTGCTGTGTTACCCGCTGTGTACCGCTGTGCCCTGCTGTGTTCCGCTGTGTCCCGCTGTGTGCCTGCTGTCCCCTCTGTGTCCCCGCTGTGTCCCCTGCTGTGTCCCGCTGTGTCCCGCTGTGTCCCTGCTGTCCGCCGGTGTGTCACCGCTGTCCCCTGCTGTATCCCACGCTGTGTCCCACTGTGTCCTCGCTGTGTCTCACTGTGTCCCTGCTGTGTCTCCGCTGTGTCCCGCTGTGTCCCTGGTGTGTCTTCGCTGTGTAACCGCTGAGTCCCTCAGTGTGCCCGCTGTGTCCCACTGTGTCCCTCGCTGTGTCCTTGCTGTGTCCCCGCTGTGTCCCGCTGTGTCCCTGGTGTGTCCTCGCTGTGTAACCGCTGAGTCCCTCTGTGTCCCCGCTGTGTCCCACTGTGTCCCCCGCTGTGTCCCTGCTGTGTCTCCTGTGTGTCCTCCTCTTTCCCGCTGTGTCCCCCGCTTTGTCCCCCACTATTTCCTGGCTGTGAGCCGCTGTGTCCATGCTATGTCCCCCGCTGTATCCTGCTGTGTCTGCTCTCCCCCGGTGTGTCCCCCGCTGTATCCTGCTGTGTCTCGCTGTGTGCCTTCTCTCCCCCGTTGTGTCCCCCGCTGTGTCCTGCTGTGTCCTGCTGTGTCCCCGCTGTGTCCCGATGTGTACCACTGTCTCCCTCTGTGTACCCGCTGTGTCCTGCTGTGTCCCCCGCTGTGTCCTTCTGTGTCCTCGCTGTGTCCCCCGCTGTTTCCCGCTGTTTCGCCCTCTGTGTCACCCGCTGTGTCCCCAGCTGTGTCCGGCTGTGTCCCGCTGTGTTCCCCTGTGTCCCCCGCTGTGTCCCGCTGTGTTCTTTGCTGTGTCCCCCGCTGAGTCCCCCTGTGTCCCCCGCTGTTTACCGCGCTGTCCTCCACTGTGTCCCCCGCTGTGTCCCTGCTGTGTCCGCGCTGTGTCCCGCTGTGTCCCTGGTGTGTCCTCGCTGTGTAACTGCTATGTCCCTTTGTGTCCCCGCTGTGTCCCACTGTGTCCCGCAGTGTCCCCCTATGTGCCCTCTGTGTCATCGCTCTATCCGCTGCTGTGTCCCACTGTGTCCCCTGCTGTGTCCCCGCTGTGTCCTCGCTGTGTCCTAGCTGTGTCCCGCTGTGTCCCCGTTGTTCCCCGGGTTTGTCCCCACTGTCCCCCGCTGTGTCCCTC
>NW_012317936.1:0-1892 GCF_000151885.1 Dipodomys ordii
TTCTGTTTCTGCTTCTCCTTCTGCTTCTGCTTCTTCTCCTTCTTCTGTTTCTGCTTCTCCTGCTTCTGCTTCTCCTGCTTCTCGTTCTGCTTCTCTTTCTGCTTCTCTTTCTGCTTCTCTTTCTGCTTCTCCTTCTCCTACTATTGCTTCTACTTCTGCTTCTGCTTCTCCTTCTGCTTCTGCTTCAATTTCTCCTTCTGCTTCTCCTTCTGCTTCTGCGTCTTCTGTTTCTTCTGCTTCTCCTGCTTCTGCTTCTCCTGCTTCTCCTACTTTTCGTGCTGCTTCTCCTTCTGCGTCTCTTTCTGCTTATGCTTATCCTTTTGCTTCTCCTACTCCTAATCCTTCTCTCTCACCTCCCCGTCTTCTTCTTCTGCTTCTCCTGCTGCTTCTGCTTCTGCTTATTCTACTATTTCTGTTTCTTCTGCTTCAGATTGTGCTTCTTCTGTTTCTCCTTCTGCTTCAGATTCTGCTTCTGCTTCTTCGGCTTCTCCTGTTTCTTCTGCTTATGCTTCTCCTGTTTCTGCTTCTTCTGCTTCCCCTTCTTCTCTTTCTGCTTCTCCTACTGCTTCTGCTTCTCCTTCTGCTTCTGCTTATTGTCCTTCTCCTGTTTCTTCTGCTTCTGTTCTCCTGTTTCTGAATCAACTGCTTCTCCTTCTGCTGCTCTTTCTGCTTCTCCTGCTGCTTTTCCTTCTCCTGCTCCTACTTCTGCTTCTCTTTCTGCTTCTCCTTCTGTTTCTCCTTCTCCTTCTCGTTCTTCTGCTTTTCCTTCTGCTTCTCCTTCTACATCTTCTGCTTCTTCTGATACTGCCTCTGCTTCCTCTGTTTCTTTTGCTTCTCATTCTGCTTGTCCTTCTGCTTTTGCTTCTCTTTCTGCTTCTGCTTCTCCTGCTGCTGCATCTTCCGCTTCTCCTGCTTCTCTTTCTGCTTTTCCTTCTGTCTCTGCTTCTCCTTCTGCTTCTGCTGCTTCTCCTTCTTCTGTTTCTTCTGCTTCTGCTTCTCCTGCTTCTGCTTCTCCTGCTTTTCATTCTGCTTCTCTTTCTGCTTCTCTTACTGTTCACCTTCACCTTCTTCTGCTTCTCCTTCTGCTTCTGCTTCAATTTCTCCTTCTGCTTCTCATTCTGCTTCTGCGTCTTCTGTTTCTTCTGCTTCTCCTGTTTCTGCTTCTCCTACTTCTCGTGCTGCTTCTCCTTCTGCGTCTCTTTCTGCTTCTGCTTATTTTTTTGCTTTTCCTACTCCTAATCCTTCTCTTTCGCCTTCTCCGTCTTCTTCTTCTGCTTCTCCTGCTGCTTCTGCTTCTGCTTATTCTACTATTTCTGTTTCTTCTGCTTCTGTTTCAGATTGTGCTTCTTCTGTTTCTCCTGCTTCAGATTCTGCTTCTGCATCTTCGGCTTCTCCTGTTTCTTCTGCTTCTGCTTCTCCTGCTTCTTCTGCTTCTCCTGCTTCTCTTTATGCTTCTCCTTCTGCTTCTGCTTCTCCTTCTGCTTCTGCTCTTCTCCTTCTTCTGTTTCTTTTGCTTCTGTTTCTTCTGCTTCCTCTTCTTCTGTTTCTTCTGACTCTACTTCTGCTTCTCCTTCTCCTCTTTCTGCTTCTACTTCTGCTTCTTCTGCTTCTCCTGTTTTTCCTTCTTGTTCTCCTTCTGTTTCTGCTTCTCTTTCTGCTTCTGCTTCTCCTTCTGCTGCTCCTTCTCTTCTTCTGCTTCTCCCACTGCTTCTGCTTCTGCTTCTTTTGCTAATTCTTTTTCTTCTGTTTCTGCTTCTCCTGCTTCTGCTTCTTCTGCTTCTACTGTTTCTCCTTATGCTTCTCCTTATGCTTCTCCTTATGCTGATGCTTCTTCTTCTTCTTCTTCTTCTTCACTCTCGTCTCTCTCATCATCGTCTCTTCTCTCTCTCTCT
>NW_012317937.1:0-1892 GCF_000151885.1 Dipodomys ordii
TCTACTTCTGCTGCTGCTCCTTCTGCTTCTGCTTGTACTTCTGATTCTGATTCTGCTTCTTCTGCTTCTCCTGCTTCTTCTTCTGCATCTCCTTCTTCTTGTGCTTCTCCTTATGCTTCTTCTTCTGCCTCTGCTTCTCCTTCTCCTTCTTTTGCTTCTCATTTTGCTTCTGCTTCTTCTGCTTTTCCTGCTTCTCGTTCTGCTTCTGCTTCTTCTGCTTCTCCTTCTGCATCTTCTTCTGCTTCTGCTTCTCCTTCTTCTGCTTCTCCTTCTTATTCTCCTACTGCTTCTCCTTCTGTTTCCCTTCTCCTTCTTGTTCTTCTGCTTTCCCTTCTGCTTCTCCTTCTACTTCTGGTACCACTGCTACTGCTTCTACTTCTTCTGTTTCTTCTGCTTCTATTTGTGCTTTTGATTCTCTTTCTGCTTTTGCTTCTCCTTCTGCTTCTCCTTCTGCTTCTCCAGATTCTGCTTCTTCTGCTTCTCCTGCTTCTCCATCTGCTTCAGGTTCTCCTTCTGCTTCTTCGGATTCTTATGCTTCTGCTTCTCCTGTTTCAGCTTCTTCTGCTTCCCCTCCTTCTCTTTCTGCTTCTCCTTCTGTATCTGCTTCTCCTTCTGCTTCTGCTTCTTGTCCTTCTCCTCTTTATTCTGCTTACGCTTCAACTGTTTCTACATCTCCTGCTCCTCCTTCTGCTGCTCTTTCTGCTTCTCCTGCTGCTTTTCCTTCTCCTGCTCCTTCTTCTGCTTCTCTTTCTGCTTCTCCTTCTGTTTCTCCTTCTCCTTCACCTTCTCGTTCTTCTGCTTTTCCTTCTGCTTCTCCTTCTGCTTCTGCATCTTCTGCTTCTTCTGCTACTGCCTCTGCTTCTTCTGTTTCTTCTGCTTCTAGTTCTGCTTTCTCCTTCTGCTTTTGCTTCTCTTTTCTGCTTCTGCTTCTCCTTCTGCTTCTGCTTCTCCAGATTCTGCTTCTCCTCTTCTGCTTCAGGTTCTGCTTCTGCTTCTTCTGCTTCTGCTTCACCTTCACCTGCTGCTGCTTCTTCTGCTTCTCCTGCTTCTCCTTCTGCTGTTCCTTCTGTTTCTGCTTCTCCTTCTGCATTTGCTTCTTCTCCTTCCTATGTTTCTTCTGCATCTGCTTCTCCTCCTTCTGATTCTCCTGCTTCTCGTTGTGCTCCTCTTTCTGCTTCTCCTTCTCCTTCTTCTGCTTCTCCTTCTGCTTCTGCTTCTCCTTCTGCTTCTGCTTCTGCTTCAATTTCTCCTTCTTCTTCTCATTCTGCTTCTGCGTCTTCTGTTTCTTCTGATTCTCCTGCTTCTGCTTCTCCTGCTTCTCCTACTTCTCGAGAAGCTTCTCCTTCATCTCCTTCTGCGTCTCTTTCTGCTTCTGCTTATCCTTTTGCTTCTCCTACTCCTAATCCTTCTCTTTCGCCTTCTCCTTCTCCGTCTTCTGCTTCTCCTGCTTCTCCTTCTGCATCTTTTTCTGCTTCTGCTTCTCCTTCTGCTGCTTCTTCTGCTTCTGCTTCTCCTTCTTCTGCTTCTCCCTCTGATTCTGCTTCTTATGCTTATTCGTTTTCTTCTGCTTCTGCTTCTCCTGCTTCTGCTTCTTCTGCTTCTACTGCTTCTCCTTCTCCTTCTCCTTCTACTTCTCCTTCTCCTTCTCCTTCTACTTCTCCTTCTTCTTCTTCTTCTTCTTCTTCTTCTTCTTCTTCTTCTTCTTCTTCTTCTTCTTCTTCTTCTTCTTCTTCTTCTTCTTCTCTTTCTGCTGCTTCTGCTTTTCCTGCTTCTTCTTCTTCTACTGCTTCTCATTCTGCTTCTGCTTCTCCTTCTGCTTCTCCTATTGCTCCTGCGGCTCTTCCTTCTCCTTCTCCTACTTCTCCTTCTCCTTCTGCTTCTGCTTCTTCTGC
>NW_012317938.1:0-1892 GCF_000151885.1 Dipodomys ordii
ATCTCCTTCTCGTTCTTCTGCTTTTCCTTCTGCTTCTCCTTCTGCTTCTGCATCTTCTGCTTCTTCTGCTACTGCCTCTGCTTCTTCTGTTTCTTCTGCTTCTCCTTCTGCTTCTCCTTCTGTTTTTGCTTCTCTTTCTGCTTCTGCTTCTCCTTCTGCTTCTCCAGATTCTGCTTCTTCTGCTTCTCCTGCTTCTCCCTCTGCTTCAGGTCCTGCTTCTGCTTCTTCAGCTTCTTCTGCTTCTGCTTCTCCTGCTGTTGCTTCTTCTGCTTCTCCTGCTTCTCTTTCTGCTTTTCCTTCTGTTTCTGCTTCTCCTTCTGCTTCTTCTCCTTCCTATGTTTCTTCTGCTTCTGCTTCTCCTGCTTCTGCTTCTTCTGCTTCTCCTGCTTCTCCTTCTCATTCTCCTTCTCTTTCTGCTTCTGCTTATCCTTCTGTTTCTCCTACTCCTAATCCTTCTCTTTCTCCTTCTCCTTCTTCTTCTTCTGCTTCTCCTGCTGCTTCTTCTTCTGCTTCTTCTGCTTTTTCTGTTTCTTCTTCTGCTGCTTCAGCTTCTGCTTCTTCTGCTTCTCCTTCTGCTTCTGCTCTTCTCCTTCTGTTTCTTCTGTTTCTGCTTCTCCTGCTTCTTCATCTTCTGCTTCTCCTACTTCTCCTTCTGCTTCTCCGTCTCCTTCTCCTTCTCCTTCAATTTCTCCTTCTTGTGCTTCTCATTCTGCTTCTGCTTCTGCTTCTCCTGCTTCTGCTTCTTCTGTTTCTCCTTCTGCTTCTTCTGCTTCTCTTTCTGCTTCTTATTCTGCTTCTGCTCTTCCTACTCCTAATCCTTCTCTTTCTCCTTCTTCTTCTGCTTCTCGTTCTGCTTCTGCTTCTTCTGCTTGTTCGGTTTCTTCTGCTTCTGCTTTTCCAGCTTCTGCTGCTTCTGCTTCTCCTTCTGCTTCAGGTTCTCCTTCTGATTCTTCGGCTTCTTCTGCTTCTGCTTCACCTGCTACTGCTTCTTCTGCTTCTCTTTCTGCTTCTCCTTCTGCTTCTGCTTCTCCTTCTGCTCCTTCTCCTTCTTCTGTTTCTTCTTCTTCTTCTTCTGCTTCTCCCGCTTCTGCTTCTTCTGCTTCTCCTGCTTGTCCTTCTCCTTCTGCTTCTCCTTCTCCTTCTTCTGCTTCTCTTTCTGCTTCTGCTTCTTCTGATTCTCCAACTTCTCCTTCTTCTTCTTCTATTTCTGCTTCTCTTTCTTCTTCTGCATCTCCTTCTGCTTCACCTTCTGCTGCTCCTTCTCCTTCTTCTGTTTCTCCCTCTGCTTCTGCTTCTTATGCTTCTTCTTTTTCTTCTGGTTCTGCTTCTCCTGCTTCTGCTTCTTATGCTTCTACTGCTTCTTCTGCTTCTTCTGCTTCTTCTGCTTCTACTTCTCTTTCTGCTTCTGCTTCTCCTGCTTCGTTTTCTGCTTCTTCTGTTGCTTTTTCTACTTCTCCTTCTGCTTCTCTTTTTGCTTCTCCTTCTGCTTCTGCTTCTTCTGTTTCTCGTGCCTGAATTTCTGGTTCTACTTCTTCTGCTGCTTCTCCTTCTGCTTCTGCTTCTCCTTCTGCTTCTGTTTCTGCTTCTTCTCTTTCGGCTTCTCCTGCTTCTGCTTCTTGTCCTCCTCCTGCTTCTCTTTCTGCTTCTCATTCTGCTTCTGCTTCTCCTTCTGCTTCTGTTTCTCCTCCTTCTCCTTCTGCTTCTCCTCCTTCTCCTTCTCCTACTTTTGCTTCTCTTTCAGATTCTGCTTCTTCTGCTTCTCCTGCTGCTCCTTCTGCATCTCCTTCTGCTTGTGCTTGTCCTTATGCTTCTTCTTCTGCCTCTGCTTCTCCTTCTCCTTCTTTTGCTTCACCTTTTGCTTCTGCTTCTTCTGATTTTCCTTCTGCTTCTGC
>NW_012317939.1:0-1892 GCF_000151885.1 Dipodomys ordii
GCTTCTTCTGCTACTGATTCTGCTTCTTCTGTTTCTTCTGCTTCTCCTTCTGCTTTTGCTTCTCTTTCTGCTTCTGCTTCTCCTTCTGGTTCTACTTCTTCTTCTCCAGATTCTGTTTCTTCTGCTTCTCCTGCTTCTCCTTCTGCTTTAGGTTCTGCTTTTGCTTCTTCGGCTTCTTCTGCTTCTATTTCTGCTTCTCCTTCTGTTTCTTCTTCTCTTTCTGCTTCTGCTTCTTCTCCTTCTTCTATTTCTTCTGATTCTGCTTCTCCTGCTTCTGCTTCTCCTGCTTCTCCTTCTGTTTCTCTTTATGCTTCTCCTTCTGCTTCTCCTTCTTGTGCTTCTACTACTGCTTCTTCTTCTCCTTCTGCTTCTGCATCTTCTGCTTCTTCTGCTACTGCCTCTGCTTCTTCTGTTTCTTCTGCTTCTCCTTCTGCTTTTGCTTCTCTTTCTGCTTCTGCTTCTCCTTCTGCTTCTCCAGATTCTGCTTCTTCTGCTTCTCCTGTATCTCCTTATGCTTCAGGTTCTGCTTCTGCTTCTTCGGCTTCTTCTGCTTCTGCTTCTCCTGCTGCTGCTTCTGCTGCTGCTCCTGCTTCTATTTCTGCTTTTCCTTCTGTTTCTGCTTCTCCTTCTGCTTCTGCTTCTTCTCCTTCTTATGTTTCTTCTGCTTCTGCTTCTCCTGCTTCTGCTTCTCCTGCTTCTCGTTGTGCTTCTCGTTGTGCTGCTCTTTCTGCTTCTCCTTCTGCTTCTTCTTCTCCTTCTGCTTCAATTTCTCCTTCTGCTTCTCATTCTGCGTCTGAGTCTTCTGTTTCTTCTGCATCTCCTACTTCTGCTTCTCCTGCTTCTCCTACTTCTCGTGCTGCTTCTCCTTCTGCGTCTCTTTCTGCTTCTGCTTATCCTTTTGCTTCTCCTACTCCTAATCCTTCTCTTTCGCCTTCTCCTTCTTGTTCTTCTGCTTGTCCTGGTGCTTCTACTTCTGCTTATTCTACTATTTCTGTTTCTTCTGCTTCTGCATCAGATTGTGCTTCTTCTGTTTCTCCTTCTGCTTCAGATTCTGCTTCTGCTTCTTCGGCTTCTCCTGTTTCTTCTGCTTCTGCTTCTCCTGCTTCTTCTGGTTCTCCTGCTTCTCTTTCTGCTCCACATTCTGCTTCTGCTTCTCCTTCTTATTCTGCTTCTGCTCTTCTCCTTCTTCTGTTTCTTTTGCTTCTGTTTCTTCTTCTTCTTCTTCTTCTTCTTCTTCTTCTTCTTCTTCTTCTTCTTCTTCTTCTTCTTCTTCTTCTTCTTCTTCTTCTGTTTCTTCTGATTCTACTTCTGCTTCTCCTTCTTCTCCTTCTCTTTCTGCTTCTTCTGATTCTCCTGCTTCTCCTTCTTGTTCTCCTCTGTTTCTGCTTCTCTTTCTGCTTCTGCTTCTCCTTCTGCTGCTCCTTCTCCTTCTCCTTTTTCTGCTTCTCCCACTGCTTCTGCTTCTGCTTCTTTTGCTTATTCTTTTTCTTCTGCTTCAGCTTCTCCTGCTTCTGCTTCTTCTGCTTCTACTGCTTCTCCTTATACTTCTCCTTATGCTTCTCCTTATGCTTCTTCTTCTTCTTCGTCTTCTTCTCTTTCTTCTGCTTCTGCTTTTCCTGCTTCTTCTGCTTCTACTGCTTCTCTTTCTGCTTCTCATTCTGCTTCTGCTTCTCTTTCTGCTTCTCCTATTGCTTCTGCGGCTCTTCCTTCTCCTTCTCCTTCTTCTACTTCTCCTTCTGCTTCTGCTTCTTCTGCTTCTCCTGCTTCTCCTTCTGCATCTTCTTCTGCTTCTGCTTCTCTTTCTGCTGTTTCTTCTGCTTCTGTTTCTCCTTCTGCTTCTCCTTCTGCTTCTTCTGCTTCTACAATCAGCTTCTCCTTCTGCTTCTCCTTCT
>NW_012317940.1:0-1892 GCF_000151885.1 Dipodomys ordii
TAGCAGTGTATGGCCTGAGGCATACATCCACTTCTGTTGTGTTGTTTGTGATAGTGAAATGAAGACAAGAGTTTTACAGGGTTTCAGACGTAGACGAAGAGCATGCATCAGAAGATGTCGAAGTAGAAGATGAAGAAGAAGAAGAAGAAGAAGGAGAAGAAGGAGAAGCATAAGGAGAAGCATAAGGAGAAGCAGTAGCAGTAGAAGAACCAGAAGCAGGAGAAGCAGGAGAAGCAGAAGAAAGAGAATAAGCATAAGAAGCAAAATCTGAGGGAGTATGAGAAGACGGAGAACTAGCAGCAAAAGGAGAAGCAGAAGGAGAAGCATAAGGAGAAGAAGATGCTGAAGGAGAATGAGGAGAAGCAGAATAAGCAGAAGCAGAAGGAGAAGCAGAAGTAGGAGAAGGAGAAGGAGAAGGAAGGGCAGCAGAAGCAATAGGAGAAGCAGAAGAAGCAGAAGCAGAATGAGAAGCAGAAAGAAAAGCAGTAGAAGCAGAAGAAGCAGGAAAAGCAGAAGCAGACGAAAGAGAAGAAGATGAAGAAGAAGAAGAAGAAGAAGAAGAAGAAGAAGAAGAAGAAGAAGAAGACGAAGAAGAAGAAGAAGAAGCAGCAGCATAAGGAGAAGCGTAAGGAGAAGCAGTAGAAGCAGAAGAAGCAGAAGCAGGAGAAGCAGAAGCAGAAGAAAAAGAATAAGCAAAAGAAGCAGAAGCAGAAGCAATGGGAGAAGCAGAAGAATGAGAAGGAGCAGCAGAAGGAGAAGCAGAAGCAGAAAGAGAAGCAGAAACAGAAGGAGAACAAGAAGGAGAAGCAGGAGAATCAGAAGAAGCAGAAGTAGAAGCAGAAAGAGGAGAAGAAGGAGAAGCAGAATTAGAATCAGAAGAAACAGAAGAAGAAGAAGCAGAAGAAACAGAAGCAAAAGAAACAGAAGAAGGAGAAGAGCAGAAGCAGAAGAAAAAGGAGAAAGAGAAGCAGGAGAAATAGAAGAAGCAGAAGCAGAAGAAATAGGAGAAGCCGAAGAAGCAGAAGCAGAATCTGAAGCAGGAGAAACAGAAGAAGCACAATCATAAGAAGAAGCAGAAGAAACAGAAATAGTACAATAAGCAGAAGCAGAAGCAGCAGGAAAAGCAGAAGAAGAAGAAGGAGAAGGCGAAAGAGAAAGATTAGGAGTAGGAGAAGCAAAAGGATAAGCAGAAGCAGAAAGAGACGCAGAAGGAGAAGCAGCACGAGAAGTAGGAGAAGCAGGAGAAGCAGTAGAAGCAGAATCTGGAGAAGAAGAAGGAGAACCAGAAGGAGAAGCAGAAGCAGAAAGAGAAGGAAAAGCAGAAGTATAAGCAGAAGGAGAAGCAGAAGAAACAGAAGAAGCAGAGGCAGTAGCAGAAGAAGCAGAAGATGCAGAAGCAGAAGGAGAAGCACAAGGAAAAGCAGAAGAACGGGAAGGAGAAGGAGAAACAGAAGGAGAAGCAGAAAGAGAAGCAGAAGAAGGAGCAGGAGACGGAAAAGCAGCAGGAGAAGCAGAAAGAGCAGCAGAAGGAGAAGCAGGAGATACAGAAACAGGAGAAGCAGAAGTAGAAGAATCAGGAGAAGGACAAGAAGCAAAAGCAGAAGGAGAAGCAGAAACAGAAGGAGAAGCAGAAAGAGAAGGAGGGGAAGCAGAAGAAGCAGAAGCAGGAGAAGCAGAAGCATAAGGATCTGAAGAAGCAGAAGCAGAACCTCAAGCAGAAGGAGAAGCAGGAGAAGCAGAAGAAGCAGAATCTGGAGAATCAGAATGACAAGCTGAAGGAGAAGCGGAAGCAGAAAGAGAATCAAATGCAGAAGGAGAAGCGGAAGAATCATAAGTAGAAGCAGTAGCAGTTGTAGCAGAAGCAGAAGGAGAAGCCGAAAGAAAAGCAGAAT
>NW_012317941.1:0-1892 GCF_000151885.1 Dipodomys ordii
TTCTGTTCAAATACTCCATATTATGCTTTTCATTCTGCTTAAGCATATCTAGTTTCTGCATATCATGCATCTCCTTCTCCTTCTCTTTCTGATTCTGCTTAGCCTTCTCTGTCTTCTACTCCAAATCCTTCTCTTTCTCCTTCTCCTTCTTCTGCTTAAAAAAACTCATGAAGCATCCTCTTCTGCATCATCAGCATTTTCTCTTTCTTATACTTCATCTTCTGCAATTCTGCTTCTCCTTCTGCTTCTGCTTCTGCTCTTCTCCTTCTTCTGTTTCTTCTGCTTCTGCTTCTCCTGCTTCTTCTGCTTCTGCTTCTCCTGCTTCTCCTTCTGGTTCAGGTTCTGCTTCTGCTTTTTCTGCTTCTTCTCCTTCTGCTTTTCCTGCTTCAGGTTCTTCTGCTTCTCCTGCTACTCTTTCTCCTTCTCCTTCTGCTTCTGTTTCTACTTCTGCTTCTGCTTCTGCTCTTCTCCTTCTTCTGTTTCTTCTGCTTCTGCTTCTTCTGCTTATTCTGCTTCTGCTTCTCCTTCTGCTGCTCCTTCTCCTTCTCCTTCTTCTGCTTCTCCCGCTGATTCTGCTTCTTTTGCTTATTCTTTTTCTTCTGCTTCTGCTTCTCCTGCTTCTGCTTCTTCTGCTTCTACTGCTTCTCCTTATGCTTCTCCTTCTCCTTCTCCTTCTCCTTCTCCTTCTTCTTCTTCTTCTTCTTCTTCTTCTTCTTCTTCTTCTTCTTCTTCTTCTTCTTCTTCTTCTTCTTCTTCTTCTTCTTCTTCTTCTTCTTCTTCTTCTTCTTCTTCTTCTTCTTCTTCTTCCTCTTCTTCTTCTTCTTCTTCTTCTTCTTCTTCTTCTTCTTCTTCTTCTTCTTCTTCTTCTTCTTCTTCTTCTTCTTCTTCTCTTTCTTTTGTTTCTGCTTTTCCTGCTCCTTCTGCTTCTACTGCTTCTCTTTCTGCTTCTCATTCTGCTTCTGCTTCTCCTTCTGCTTCTCCTATTGCTTCTGCTGCTCTTCCTTCTCCTTCTCCTACTTCTGCTTCTCCTTCTGCTTCTGCTTCTCCTTCTGCTTCTCCTTATATTTCTCTTTCTCCTTCTCGTTCTTCTGCTTCTACTTCTGCTTTTGCTTCTGCTACTTATGCTTCTTCTGTTTCTTTTGCTTCTGCTTCAGTTGCTTCTGCTTCTTAGCTTCTCCTGCTTCTGCTTCTTCTTTTTCTTCTCTTTCGGGTTCTCCTGCTTCTGCTTCTTGTGCTTCTCCTGCTTTTCTTTCTGCTACTCATTCTGCTTCTGCTTCTGCTTCTCCTTCTGCTTCTGCTTCTCCTCCTTCTCCTTCTCCTACTTCTGCTTCTCCTTCAGCTTCTGATTCTTCTGCTTCTCCTGCTTCTCCTTCTGCATCTCCTTCTGCTTGTGCTTGTTCTTGTGCTTCTTCTTCTGCTTCTCCTGCTTCTTTTGGTTCACCTTTTGCTTCTGCTTCTTCTGCTTTTCCTACTTCTCCTTCGGCTTCTCCCTCTGCCTCTCCTTCTGTTTCTCCTTCTGTTTCTCCTTCTCCTTCTCGTTCTTCTGCTTTTCTTTCTGCTTCTCCTTCTGCTTCCACATCTTTCCTTCTCCCTCTGTTCTGCTTCTCATGCTTCTTCTTTTTCTTCTGCTTCTGCTTCTCCTGATTCTGCTTCTTCTGCTGCTCCTGCTTCTCTTTCTGCTTCTCCTTCTGCTTCTTCCTCTTCTGCTTCTGCTTCTCCTGCTTCTCCTTCTCCTTTTGCTCCTTCTTCTTCTTCTTCTTCTTCTTCTTCTCCTTCTCCTTCTCGTTCTCCTTCTTCTTTTTCTTCTTCTTCTTCTTCTTCTTCTTCTTCTTCTTCTTCTTCTTCTTCTTCTTCTTCTTCTTCTTCTTCTTCTTCTTCTTCTTCTTCTCTTC
>NW_012317942.1:0-1892 GCF_000151885.1 Dipodomys ordii
CCAGTGCATGGACACAGCGGGACACAAAGGGGACACAGCGGGAAAAAGGCGGGACACAGCGGGGACACAGCAGGACACAGTGGGGACACACTGGGGACACAGCGGGACACAGCAGGACACAGCGGGGGACACAGCGGGACATAGCAGGGGACACAGCGGGACACAGCGGGGAACACAGCGGGGGACCCAGCGGGACTCAGCGGGACACAGTGGGACATAGCGGCGGACACAGGGGGACACAGCCTGGACACAGTGGGGACACAGCAGGACACACTGGGACACAGCGGGGACACAGCAAGAGACACAGCGAGGACACAGCAGAACACAGCGAGACACAGCGGGAAACAGCGGACGACACAGCGGGTGACAGCGGGGACACACCGGGAGACAGCAGGGACACAGTGGGGGACAGCGGGGACACAGCTGGGACACAGCGGGGACACAGCGGGACACAGCCGGGAAACAGCGGGACACAGCTGAGACACAGCGGGGACACAGCGGGACACAGCGGGACACTGAGGGACACAGCGGGACACAGTGGTACACATCGCTGGACAAAGTGGGGGATAGCGGGGACACACCGGGGGACAATGGGGACACAGCGGGGGACAGCGGGGACACAGTGGGACACAGCGGGGGACACAGAGGGAATACAGCAGACATACAGCGGGGACACAGATGGGACACAGCGGGGACATAGCGGGACACAGCGTGGACACAGCGGGTGACACAGCGGGACACAGCGGGACACAGAGGGACACAGAAGGGACACAACGGGACACAGGGGGGACACAGCGGGGACACAGCGGGACACAGTGGGTCACAGCGGGGGACACAGCAAGTTACAGAGGGGGACAACGGGGACATAGCAGGACACAGCGGGGGACAAAGCGGGACATAGCGGGGACACAGCGGCGACACAGCGGTGGACCCAGAGGGGACACAGCGGGGACACAGCGGGACATAGTGGGGGACACAGCGGGACACAGCGAGACATAGCGGGGACACAGCGGGGGACAACGGGGACATAGCAGGACACAGCGGGGGACAAAGCGGGACATAGCGGGGACACAGCGGCGACACAGCGGTGGACCCAGAGGGGACACAGCGGGGACACAGCGGGACATAGTGGGGGACACAGCGGGACACAGCGAGACATAGCGGGGACACAGCGGGGGACACAGCGGGACACAGCTGGCGACACAGCGGGGACACAGCGAGGACACAGGGGGACACAGTGGGACACAGCAGGGACACAGCGAGGACAAAGCGGGACAAAGCGGGGACATAGCGGGACACAGTGGGACACAGCGAGGACACAGAGGGACACAGAGGGTGACACAGCAGGACACAGCGTCGACACAGCGGGGACACAGTGGGGGACACAGCGGGACACAGCGGGGGACACAGCGGGACAGAGCCGGGGACACAGCCTGACACAGCGGGACACAGCGGGACACAGCGGGGGACACAGCGAGGACACAGCGGGACACAGGGGGAACCAGCGAGACACAGCTGGACACTGAG
Source organism: Dipodomys ordii (assembly GCF_000151885.1). Classification (NCBI taxonomy): domain Eukaryota; kingdom Metazoa; phylum Chordata; class Mammalia; order Rodentia; family Heteromyidae; genus Dipodomys; species Dipodomys ordii. The sequence continues at coordinate 1,528 of NW_012317942.1, forward strand.
GGACACAGCGGGCCACAGTGGTACACATCGCTGGACACAGTGGGGGACAGCGGGGACACACCGGGGGACAATGGGGACACAGCGGGACACAGAGGGGGACAGCGGGGACACAGGGGGACACTGCGGGACACAGCGGGAACACAACGGGGACACAGCGAGGACACAGCGGGACACAGCGGGACACAGCGGGACACAGTGGGACACAGCGGCGGACACAGTGCGGGAGAGCGGGGACACACCGGGGGACAGTGGGGACACAGCAGGACACAGCGGGGGATAGTGGGGACACAGTGGGTACACAGCGGGACACAGCGGGACACAGCGAGATACAGCGGGGGACACAGCGGGCACACAGCGTGGGATGA
>NW_012317943.1:0-1892 GCF_000151885.1 Dipodomys ordii
TTCTCTTTCGCCTTCTCCTTCTCCTTCTTCTGCTTCTCCTGCTTCTCCTTCTGCATCTTCTTCTGCTTCTGCTTCTCCTTCTGCTGCTTCTTCTGCTTCTGCTTCTCCTTCTTCTGCTTCTCCCTCTGATTCTGCTTCTTATGCTTATTCTTTTTCTTCTGCTTCTGATTCTCCTGCTTCTGCTTCTTCTGCTTCTACTGCTTCTCCTTCTTCTTCTCCTTCTCCTTCTCCTTTTCCTTCTTCTTCTTCTTCTTCTTCTTCTTCTTCTTCTTCTTCTTCTTCTTCTTCTTCTTCTTCTTCTTCTTCTTCTTCTTCTTCTTCTTCCTCTTCTTCTTCTTCTTCTTCTCTTTCTGCTGCTTCTGCTTTTCCTGCGTCTTCTGCTTCTAGTGCTTCTCTTTCTGCTTCTCCTTCTCCTTCTGCTTCTGCTTCTGCTTCTTGTCCTTCTCCTGTTTCTTCTGCTTCTGCTTCTCCTGCTTCTGCTTCTTCTGCTTTTCCTGCTTCTCTTTCTGCTTCTCCTTCTGCTTCTGCTTCTGCTCCTTCTATTTCTTCTGTTTCTTCTTCTTCTGCTTCTCCCGCTCTGCTTCTTCTGCTTCTCCTGCTTCTCGTTCTGCTTCTCTTCGTCGGCTTCTCTTTCTACTTCTCCTTCTGCTTCTTCTGATTCTGCTTCTTCTCCTTCTTCTTCTCCTTCTGCTTCTGCTTCTTCTGCTTCTCCTGCTACTCCTTCTGCATCTCCTTCTGCTTGTGCTTTTCCTTCTGCTTCTTCTTCTGCTTCTCCTTCTTCTGCTTCTCCGTCTGTTTCTGCTTCTTCTGTTTTCCTGCTTCTCCTTCTGCTTCTCATTCTTATTCTCCTTCTGTTTCTCCTTGTCGTTATTCTGCTATTCCTTCTGCTTCTCTATCTGCTTCTGCATCTTCAGCTTCTTCTGCTACTGCTTCTGCTTCTTCTGTTTCTTCTGCTTCTCCTGTTTTGCTTCTCTTTCTGCTTCTGCTTCTCCTTCTGGTTCTCCTTCTTCTCCAGATTCTGCTTCTCCTTCTGCTTCAGGTTCTGCTTCTGCTTCTTCAGCTTCTTCTGCTTCTATTTCTGCTTCTCCTTCTGTTTCTGCTTCTTATCCTTCTTCTATTTCTTTTGATTCTGCTTCTCCTGCTTCTGCTTCTCCTGCTTCTCCTTCTGTTTCTCCTTATGCTTCTCCTTCTGCTTCTCCTTCTGCTTCTACTTCTGCTTCTGCTTCTGCTTCTCCTTCTGCTGCTCTTTCTGCTTCTCCTGCTGCTTTTCCTTCTCCTGCTCCTTCTTCTGCTTCTCTTTCTGCTTCTCCTTCTGTTTCTCCTACTCCTTCTCCTTCTCGTTCTTCTGCTTTTCCTTCTGCTTCTCCTTCTGCTTCTGCATCTTCTGGTTCTTCTGCTACTGCCTCTGCTTCTTCTGTTTTTTCTGCTTCCCCTTCTGCTTCTCCTTCTGCTTTTGCTTCTCTTTCTGCTTCCGCTTCTCCTTCTGCTTCTCCAGATTCTGCTTCTTCTGCTTCTCCTGCTTCTCCTTCTGCTTCAGGTTCTGCTTCTGCTTCTTCTGCTTCTGCTTCTCCTGCTGCTGCTTCTTCTGCTTCTCCTGCCTCTCTTTCTGCTTTTCCTTCTGTTTCTGCTTCTCCTTCTGCTTCTTCTCCTTCCTATGTTTCTTCTGCTTCTGCTTCTCCTGCTTCTGTTTCTTCTGCTTCTCCTGCTTCTCCTTCTCATTCTCCTTCTCTTTCTGCTTCTGCTTATCCTTCTGTTTCTCCTACTCCTAATCCTTCTCTTTCTCCTTCTCCTTCTTCTTCTTCTGCTTCTCCTGCTGCTTCTTCTTCTGCTTCTTCTGCTTTTTCTGTTTCTTCTTCTTCTGCTTCAGCTTCTGCTTCTTCTGCTTCTCCTTC
>NW_012317944.1:0-1892 GCF_000151885.1 Dipodomys ordii
CGAGAAGCAGGAGAAGCAGAAGTAGGAGAAGGAGAAGGATAAGGAAGTGCAACAGAAGAAATAGGAGAAGCAGAAGGAGAAGCAGAATGAGAAGTAGAAAGATACACAGTAGAAGCAGAAGAAGCAGGAAAAGCAGAAGCAGAAGAAAGAGAAGAAGAAGAAGAAGAAAAAGAAGAAGAAGAAGAGGAAGAAGAAGAAGAAGCAGCAGCATAAGGAGAAGCATAAGGAGAAGCATAAGGAGAAGCAGTAGAAGCAGAAGCAGGAGAAGCAGAAGCAGAAGAAAAAGAATAAGCAAAAGAAGCAGAAGCAGAAGCAGTGGGAGAAGCAGAAGAAAGAGAAGGAGAAGGAGATGCAGAAGGAGAAGCAGAAGCAGAAAGAGAAGCAGAAACAGAAGGAGAACAAGAAGGAGAATCAGAAGAAGCAGAAGTAGAAGCAGAAAGAGGAGAAGAAGGAGAAGCAGAAGTAGAATCAGAAGAAACAGAAGAAGAAGAAGAAGAAGAAACAGAAGCAAAGGAAACAGAAGAAGGAGAAGAGCAGAAGCAGAAGCAGAAGGAGAAGCAGAAGCGAAGGGGAAGCAGAAAGAGAAGCAGGAGAAGCAGAAGAAGCAGGAGAAGCAGAAGCAAAAGAAACAGGAGAAGCCGAAGAAGCAGAAGCAGAATCAGAAGCAGAAGGAGAAACAGAAGAAGCACAATCTGAAGCAGAAGCAGAAGAAACAGAAACAGTAGAATAAGCAGAAGCAGAAGCACCAGGAGGAGCAGAAGAAGAAGAAGGAGAAGGCGAAAGAGAAGTATTAGGAATAGGAGAAGCAAAAGGATAAGCAGAAGCAGAAAGAGACGCAGAAGGAGAAGCAGCAAGACAAGTAGGAGAAGCAGGAGAAGCAGAAGCAGGAGAAGCAGAAGAAAAAGAAGACGCAGAAGCAGAATGAGAAGCAGAAGGAGAAATTGAAGCAGAAGCAGAAGGAGAAGCAGAAGGAAAAGGAGAAGCAGAAGAAGGAGAAGGAGAAGGAGAAACTGAAAGAGAAGCAGAAAGGGAAGCAGAACGAGAAGCAGGAGAAACGGAAGCAGGAGAAGCAGAAGCAGAAGAAATAGAAGAAGGAGAAGAAGCAGAAGCAGAAGGAGAAGCAGAAACAGAAGGAAAAGCAGAAAGAGAAGAAGGAGAAGCAGAAGAAGAAGCAGCACGAGAAGCAGAAGAAGCAGAAGCCGAAGAAAGAGAAGCAGAATCTGACGCAGAAGGAGAAACAGAAGAAGCACAATCTGAAGCAGAAGCAGAAGAAACAGAAATAGTATAATAAGCTGAAGCAGAAGCACCATGAGAAGCAGGAAAAGCAGAAGGAGAAGGCGAAAGAGAAGGATTAGGAGTTGGAGAAGCAAAAGGATAACCAGAAGCAGAAAGAGACACAGAAGGAGAAGCAGCACGAGAAGTAGGAGAAGCAGGAGAAGCAGAAGAAACAGAAGACGCAGAAGCAGAATGAGAATCAGAAGGAGAAATTGAAGCAGAAGCAGAAGCATAAGGTGAAGCAGAAGGAGAAGCAGAAGGAGAAGGAAAAGGAGAAGCAGAAAAAGAAGCAGAACGAGAAGCAGGAGAAGCAGAAGCAGGAGAAGCAGAAACAGAAAAAAACAGAAGAAGGAGAAGAAGCAGAAGCAGAAAGAGAAGCAGAAACAGAAGGAAAAGCAGAAAGAGAAGCAGGAGAAGCAGAAGAAGCAGCAGCAGGAGAAGCAGAAGCAGAAGAAGCAGAAGAAGCAGAAGCAGAACCTGAAGGAGAAGGAGAAGCAGGAGAAGCAGAAGAAGCAGAATCTGGAGAAGCAGAAGGAGAAGCAGAAGCAGAAAGAGAAGCAAAAGCAGGAGAGCAGGAGGAGAAGCAGAAGAAACAGAAGAAGCAGAGGCAGTAGCAG
>NW_012317945.1:0-1892 GCF_000151885.1 Dipodomys ordii
CAGTGGGACACAGCGGGGAACACAGCGAGGACTCAGCGGGACCTAAGCGGGACACAGCGTGGATACAGCGGGGGTCACAGCGTTACACAGCGTGGTACACAGTTGTGGACACAACGGGACACAGTGGGGGCACAGTGGCACACAGCGGGACACAGTTGGACACAGCGGGGACAAAGCGTGAGACACAGCGGGGGACAGATCGGGAGACAGCGGGGGACACAGCGAGGACACAGCGGGACACAGCGGTGACAAAGCGGTGGACACAGCGGGACACAGCGGGACACAGTGGGGGACACAGTGAGGACACATTGGGACACAGCGGGGACACAGCAGGACTCAGCGGGGGAAACAGCAGTACACAGGGGGACACAGCGGAACACAGAGGGGGACAAAGAGGGGTACACAGCGGGACACAGCAGGGGTAAGAGTGGGACACAGCGGGGGACACAGTGAGGACACAGCGGGACACAGCAGGGACACAGCGGGGACTCAGCAGGGGACACAGCGGGGGACAAAGCGGGACACCACGGAACACATCGGGACACAGCAGGAAACAGCGGTGACCCTGCGGGGACACAGTGGGACACAGCGGGGGACACAGCGGGACACAGCGGGGGACACAGCGAGACATAATGGGGACACAGCGAGGGACAGCGGGGACACACCTGGGCACAATGGGGACACAGCGGGGAAAAAGAGGGGGACACAGCGGTGGACAGCAGGGACACACCAGGGAACAACGGGGACACAGCGGGACACAACGGGGGACAGAGCAGGGGATACAGCGGGACACAGCAGGGGACAAGTGAGGAAACAGCGGGACACAACGGGAACACTGCGGGGACACAGCGGGGACACAGCGGGGGACACAGCGGGACAGAGCAGGGACACAGAGGGGGACACAGCGGGACTCAGCGGGACACATCGGGGGACACAGCGGGACACAGCGGTGGACAAAGCGATACACAGCGGGACATAGCGGGGGACACAGCCGGACACAGCGGGGGACACAGCGGGGGACACAGCGGGGACAAAGCGGGGCCCCGCGGGGGACACAGCCGGGACACAACGGGGGACAAAGAGGGGACACAGCTTGGACATAGCGGGACACATCGAGGACACAGCGGGGGACACAGATGGACACAGTGAGACACAGTGGGACACAGTGGGGACACAGCGGGGACACAGCGGGACATAGTGGGACTCAGCGGGACACAGCGCGGGACACAGCGGGGGACAGCAATGACACACCAGGGACACAGCGGGGACACAGTGGGGACACAGCGGGGGACACAGCGGGATAGAGCGGGGACACAGAAGGGGACACAGCGGCACTCAGCGGGACACAGAGGGGGACACAGTGGGATACAGCGGGGGATACAGCGGGGACACAGCGGGACACAGCGGCGGACAAAGCGATACAATGCGGGACATAGCGGGGGACACAGCGGGACACAGCGGGGGACACAGCGAGGGACCCAGCAGGATACAGCAGGCACACAGCGGGACACAGCGGGAGACACAGCGGGACACAGTGGGGGACACAGTGGGGGACAGCAGGGACACAGCGGGACACAGCGGGAGACACAACAGGGACACTGCGGGGACACAGCAGGACACAGCGGGACACAGCGGGAACACAGGAGGGACACAGCGGGACAGAGCGGAGTCACAGCGGGACACAGCGGGGACACAGCGGATACACAGCGGGACACAGCGGTGGACACAGCGGGACACAGCGGGACACAGCGAGGACACAGCGGGACACAGTGGGACATAGCGGGGACACAGCGGGGACACAGCGGGGGACAGAACTGGACACAGCGGGACTCATCGGGGGACACAACGGGACACAGCGGGAACACATCGAGGACACAGCGGGGGACACAGCC
>NW_012317946.1:0-1892 GCF_000151885.1 Dipodomys ordii
CAGGGGCACCACAGCGCAGTACAGAGCTAGAAAAAAAAAGGAACACAGTGGGGGGACACAGCTGGGACACAGCGGGACACAGCGGGGACACAGCGGTCACAGCAGGGGACACAGCGAGGACACAGCGGGACACAGCGGGGGACACAGCGGGACACAGCGGGGGACACAGCGGGACACAGCAAGGCACAGCGGGGTCACAGCAGTGGACACAGCGGGACACAGAGGTTACACAGCGGGACACAGCGGGAGACACAGCGGGACACAGCGGGGGACACAGCAGGGGACAAATCGTGACATAGTGGGGCACACAGCGGGACAAAGCAGGGTCAAAGCTGGACACAGCGGGGTACACAGCGGAACACAGTGGGGACACAGCGGGGACAAAGCGGGGACACAGCGGGACACAGCCGGGACACAGCCGGACACAGCGGGGACACAGCAGGAGACACAGCGGGACACAGCGGGGGACACAGCTGGACACATCGGGGGACACAGCAGAACACAACGGGGGACACAGCGGGACACAGTGTGGTACACAGCGGGACACAGCGGGGTACACAGCGGGGGACACAACGGGACACAGCGGGTGACACAGAGGGAAACAGAGGGACACAGCGAGGACAAAGCCGGGGACACAGCGGGGAACACAGTGGGCCACCACGGGACAGAGCTGGACACAGCGGTGACACTGCGGGGACACAGCGGGGGACACAGCGGGGACACAGCAGGACACAGCGGGGGACACAGCGAGGACACAGCGGGACACAGCGCAACACAGCGGGGGACAAAGTGGTAGACAGCGGGTGACACAGCGAGGACACAATGGGACATTACGGGGACACAGAGGGGACACTGCGGGACACAGCAGGGACACAGCAGAACACAGCGGGGGACACAGCGAGGACACAGTGGGACACAGCGGGACACAACATCGAAACAGCGATGACACAGGGGCACACAGCGCAGTACAGAGCTGGGACACAACGGGACACAGTGGGGGACACAGCGGGACACAGCAGGACACAGGGGGACAGAAGGGGGGATAGAGCGGGATACGCGGGGACACAGCGGGGACACAGCGGGACACAGCGGGGACACAGCGGGACACAGCGGTCACAGCGGGGGACACAGCGAGGACACAGCGGGACACAGCGGGGGACACAGCAGGACACAGCGCAGGACACAGCAGGTCACAGCAAGACACAGCGGGGTCACAGCCATGGACACAGCGGGACACAGCGGGGGACACAGCGGGACACAGCAGGGACACAGCTGGACACAGCGGGGTACACAGCGGGACACAGCGGAGACACTACTGGACACAGCAGGGACACAGCGGGACACATCGGGGACACAGCCGGTCACAGCGGGGACACAGCATTGGTCACATCGGGACAAAGCGGGGGACACAGCGGGACACAGCGGGGAAAAAGCTGGACACAGCGGGATACACAGCGGGACTCAGTGGGGACACAGCGGGGACACAGCGGGGACACAGCGGGACCCAGCCGGGACCCAGCCAGACACAGCGGGGACACAGCATTGGTCACAGCGGGACACAGCAGGGGACACAGCCAGACACAGCGGGGGACACAGCAGGGGACACAGCAGGACACAGCGGGGGCACAGTCTGACACATCTGGGGTCACAGCGGGACTCAGCGGGGACACAGCGGGACACATTTTGGTACACAGCGGGACACAGTGGGGTACACAGCGGGGGACACAACGGGACACAGCGGCGGACACAGAGGGAAACAGAGGGACACAGCGAAGACAATGCCAGGGACACAGTGGGGAACACAGCGGGCCACCACGGGATAGAGCTGGACACAGCGGTGACACTGCAGGGACACATCGGGACACAGCGGGGGACACATCGGGGACACAGCA
>NW_012317947.1:0-1892 GCF_000151885.1 Dipodomys ordii
TTACTTCTCCTTCTCCTTCTCTACTTCTGCTTCTTCTTCTGCTTCTGCTTCTTCTGCTTTTCCTTTCTGCATATTCTTCTGCTTCTGCTTCTCCTTCTGCTGCTTCTTCTGCTTCTGCTTCTCCTTCTCCTTCTTCTGCTTCTCCTTCTGATTCTCCTTCTGATTCTCCTTCTGCTTCTACTTCTCCTTCTCGTTCTTCTGCTTTTCCTACTGCTTCTCCTTCTGCTTCTGCTACAACGACTACTGCTTCTGCTTCTTCTGTTTCTTCTGCTTCTACTTCTGCTTTTGATTCTCTTTCTGCTTCTGCTTCTGCTTCTCATTCTTCTTCTCATTCTGCTTCTCCAGATTCTGCTTCTTCCACTTCTCCTGCTTCAGGTTCTGCTTCTGGTTCTTCGGATTCTTATGCTTCTGCTTCTTCTGCTTCCCCTCCTTCTCTTTCTGCTTCTCCTTCTGTTTCTGCTTCACTTTTTGCTTCTCCTTCTGCTTCTCCTTCTGCTACTTCTCCTTCTTCTGTTTCTTCTTCTTTTGCTTCCCCTGCTTCTCGTTCTGCTTCTCTTTGTCTGCTTCTCTTTCTGCTTATGCTTCTGCTTCTTCTGCTTCTTCTTCCTCTTCTACTCCTTCTGTTTCTCCTTCTTCTGCTTCTCCTGCTTCTCCTTCTGCATCTTCTTCTGCTTGTGCTTGTCCTTATGCTTCTTCTTCTACTTCTGCTTCTCCTTCTCCGTCTGCTACTGCTTCTTCTCCTTTTCCTGCTTCTCCTTCTGTTTCTCCTTCTCCTTCTTGTTCTGCTTTTCCTTCTGCTTCTCCTTCTGCTTCTGTATCTTCAGCTTCTTCTGCTACTGCTTCTGCTTCTTCTGTTTCTTCTGCTTCTCCTTCTGCTTTTGCTTCTCTCTCTGCTTCTGCTTCTGCTTCTGGTTCTCCTTCTTCTTCTCCAGATTCTGCTTCTTCTGCTTCTCCTTCGGCTTCAGGTTCTTCTTCTGCTTCTTCGGCTTCTTCTGCTTCTTTTTCTGCATCTCCTTCTGTTTCTGCTTCTCCTTCTGCTTCTGCTTCTTCTCCTTCTTCTATTTCTTCTCCTTCTACTTCTCCCGCTTCTGCTTCTCCTTCTTCTCCTTCTGTTTCTCTTTATGATTTTCCTTCTGCTTCTCCTTCTCCTCTTTCTTCTGCTTCTCCTTCTGCTTCTGCTTCTGCTTCTCCTTCTGCATCTTCTTCTGTTTCAATTTCTCCTTCTTCTGCTTTTCATTCTGCTTCTGCTTCTCCTGCTTCTGCTTCTCCTGCTTCTCCTTCTCCTTCTCTTTCTGCTTCTGCTTATCCTTCTGTTTCTTCTACTCCAAATCCTGCTCTTTCTCCTTCTCCTTCTTCTTCTTCTGCTTCTCCTGCTGCTTCCTCTTCTGCTTCTTCTGCTTTTTCTCTTTCTTCTAGTTCAGATTCTGCTTCTCCTGCTTCTCCTTCTTTATCTCCTTCTGCTTGTGCTTGTCCTTATTCTGCTTCTCCTTCTCCTTCTCCTTCTTTTGCTTCTCCTTTTGCTTCTGCTTCTTCTGCTTGTCTTTCTCCTTCTGCTGCTGCTTCTTCTGCTTCTCCTGCTTCTCCTTCTGCATCTTCTTCTGCTTCTCCTTCTCCTTCTTCTGCTTCTCCTTCTGCTTCTTCTTATTCTGCTTTACCTGCTTCTCTTTCTGCTTCTCCTTATGCTTCTCCTTCTCATTCTCCATCTCCATCAAGTTCTTCTGCTTTTCCTTCTGCTTCTGCTACAACTGCTAGTGCTTCTACTTCTTCTGTTTCTTCTGCTTCTCCTTCTGCTTTTGATTCTCTTTCAGATTAAGCTTCTGCTTCTGCTTCACCTTCTGCTTCTCATTCTGAATTCTAACAGAGTCTGCTTCTTCTGCTTCTCCTGCATCTCC
>NW_012317948.1:0-1892 GCF_000151885.1 Dipodomys ordii
AGCAGTAGCAGACAGCAGAAGAAGCAGAAAGTAGAAGAAGAAGAATAAGATACAAGCACGAGCAGAAGAAGATGCAGAAGAAGCAAGCAGATAGCAGAAGAAGCAGAAACAGAAGGAGTAGAAGAAGAAGACGAAGCAGAAGACGCAGAGACAGGAGCAGACAGAGAAGCAGGCGACGAGAAGCAGAGAGGGGAGCGGGGGAAGCGGAGGTGGAGGAGACGGAGGAGGGGGAGATGGCGGAGGGGGAGGCGGAGGGGGAGGCGGAGAGGGAGGCGGAGACGGAGGGGGAGACGGAAAGGAAGAGGAGGAAGACTGATAAAGCGATACCTTAGGAGTAGCAAGAGCAGAAGAAGAACCAGAAGCAGGAGAAGCAGAAGCAGAAGAAAAAGAATAAGCAGAAGAAGCAGAAGCAGAAGCAGGGGGAGAATCAGAAGAAGGATAAGGAGAAGGAGCAGCAGAAGGAGAAGCAGAAGCAGAATGAGAAGCAGAAACAGAAGGAGAACAAGAAGGAGAAGCAGGAGAATCAGAAGAAGCAGAAGTAGAAGCAGAAAGAGAAGGAGAAGAAGGAGAAGCAGAAGTAGCATCAGAAGAAAGAGAAGAAAAAGATGCAGAAGAAACAGAAGCAAAAGAAACAGAAGAAGGAGAAGAGCAGAAGCAGAAGCAGAAGGAGAAGCAGAAGCAGAAGGAGAAGCAGGAGAAGCAGAAGAAGCAGGAGAAGCTGAAGCAGAAGAAACACGCGAAGCAGAAGAAACACGCGAAGCCGAAGAACCAGAATCAGAATCTGAAGTAGAAGGAGAAACAGAAGAAGCACAATCTGAAGCAGAAGCAGAAGAAACAGTAATAGTAGAATAAGCAGAAGCAGAAGCAGCAGGAGAAGCAGAAGAAGAAGACGGAGAAGGCGAGAGAGAAGGATTAGGAGTAGGAGAAGCAAAAGGATAAGCAGAAGCAGAAAGAGACGCAAAAGGAAAAGCAGCACGAGAAGTAGGAGAAGCAGGAGAAACAGAAGACGCAGAAGCAGAATGAGAACCAGAAGGAGAAATTGAAGCAGAAGCAGGAGAAGCAGAAGCAGAAGGAGAAGCAGAAGAAGGAGAAGGAGAAGTTGAAAGAGAAGCAGAACGAGAAGCAGGAGAAGCAGAAGCAGAAGAAACAGAAGGAGAAGAAGCAGAAGCAGAAGCAGAAGCAGAAACAGAAGGAAAAGCAGAAAGAGAAGCAGGAGAAGCAGAAGAAGCAGCAGCAGGAGAAGCAGAAGCAGAAGAAGCCGAAGAAACAGAAGCAGAACCTGAAGCAGAAGGAGAAACAGGAAAAGCAGAAGAAGCAGAATCTGGAGAAGCAGAAAGAGAAGCAAAAAGAGAAGCAGAAGGAGAAGTAGAAGAAGCAGCAGAAGGAGAAGTAGAAGAAGCAGCAGTAGGAGAAGCAGCAGAAGAAGCAGAAAAACAAGCAGGAGACGCAGAAGCAGAAAGAGAAGTAGAAGCAGAAGAAGCAGAAGAAGTTGAAGCACAAGAAGAAGCAGTAGAAGCATAAGAAGCAGAAGCAGGAGAAGCAGAAGCAGAAGAACAAGAAGAAGATTAAGAAGCTGAAGCAGAAGCAGAGGGAGAAACAGAAGAAGGAGAAGGAGCAGCAGAAGGTGAAGCAGAAGGAGATGGAGAAGCAGAAAGAGAAGCAGAAACAGAAGGAGAAGAAGAAGGATTAGTTGGAGAATCAGAAGAAGCAGAAGCAGAAAGAGAAGCAGAAGCAGGAGAAGGAGAAGCAGAAGCAGAGGAAAGGAAGGAGAAGCAGAAGAAGCAGTAGATGCAGAAGCAGGAGAAGCAGAAGAAGCAGAAGAAGCAGAAGAAGAAGAAGAAGAAGAAGAAGAAGAAGAAGAAGAAGAAGAAGAAGAAGAAGAAGAAGAAGAA
>NW_012317949.1:0-1892 GCF_000151885.1 Dipodomys ordii
TCGGAGTTACTCAGTAATAGACACAATACACACACGGCGGATCAGAATGGAAGAAACAGTCAGGACGCATCAGGAGACATCAGAACACAGTGTGACACAGCGGGGACACAGCAGGGACACAGCGGGACACAGTGGGGGATCACAAGGGGGTCAAAGAGGGAACACAGCGGGGGGACTCAGCGGGTCACAGCGGGGACACAGCGGGGAACACAGCAGGGACACAGCGGTGGACACAGAGGGACAGAGCAGGGGACACAGCAGTAGACACAGAGGGACACAGCGGGACACAGCGGGGGACACATGGGGGACACAGAGGGACACAGGGGGGACACAGCGAAGACACATTGGGACACAACGGGGACACAGCGGGACTCAGCGGGGGACATAGCAGTACACAGCGGGACACAGCGGGTCACAGCAGGGACAGAGCGGGTGACACAGAGGGGTACACAGTGGGACACAGCAGTGGACAAAGCAGGACACAGTGGGGGACACAGCGAGGACACTGCGGGACACTGAGGGAGACACAGCAAGGACACAGCGGGACACAGTGGAACACAGCGGGACATAGCAGTGACACAGCAGGGGACACAGCGGGACACAGCCGGGGACACAGCGGGACACAGCGGGGGAGACAGGGAGGACACAGCGGGATAAAGCGGGAGACACAGCGGGACACAGCGAGGGACACAGCGTCGATAGAGCGGGGACACAGCGGTGTACACAGCTGGGGAAAACAACTGGACACAGTGGGGGACATAGCGGGACACAACGGTACGCAGCGGGACACAGCGAGGCACAGCAGGGAGCAAAGCGGGAGACACAGCAGGGAACAGAGCAGGACACAGCGGGGGACACAGCGAGGACACAGCGGGACACAGCGGGACACAGCGGGGACACAGCGGGGACTCAGCGGGGGACACAGCGGGGGACAAACGGGACATCACGGAACACAGCGGGATACAGTGGGACACAACGGGGACAAAGCGGGATTCAGCGGGGAACACAGCAGGGGACAAAGCGGGACACCACGGGACACAGTGTGACACATCGCGCCACAGCGGCGATACTGCGGGGACACAGCGGGACAAAGTGGGGGACACAGCGGGACACAGCGGGGGACACAGCAGGGGATAGCGGGGGACAGAGAGTGGACAGAATGGAACACAGCGGAGACACAGCTGGACACAGCGGGGTACAAAGCGGGACACAGCGGGCACACAGCGCGGACACAGCAGGGACACAGCAGGGGACAAAGTGGGACACAGCAGGGACACAGCAGGGGACACAGAGGGACACAGTGGGACACAGCAGGGACACAGCAGGGGACACAGAGGGACACAGTGGGACACAGCGGGACACAGCGGGGCACAGCAGGGACACAGCGAGGGACACATCAGGGGACACAGCGGGACACACCGGAGGACATAGCAGGACACAGCAGGGGACACAGGGAGGACACAGCGGGACACAGTGGGGGACACAGCGGAACACAGCGAGGGACACAGCGGGGGACACAGTGGGACACAGCGGGGTACACTGAGAGGACACAGCGGGACACAGCGGGACACAGCGTCGATACAGCGGGTACACAGCGGGACACAGCGGGGTACACAGCTGGGGACACAAGGGGACACAGTGGGGGACATAGCGGGACACACTGGGACACAGCGGGACACAGCGGGGCACAGCGGGGACAAAGCGGTAGACACAGCGGGGAACAGAGCAGGACACAGTGGGGGACACAGCGAGGACACAGAGGGACACAGCGAGGACACAGCGGGACACAGCCGGGGACACAGCGGGACACAACGGGGAACACAGCGGGGGACACAGCGGAATACAGCGGCACACAGCAGGGGACACAGTGGTGACACAGTGGTACACAGCGT
>NW_012317950.1:0-1892 GCF_000151885.1 Dipodomys ordii
CAGCACGGGACACAGGGAGGACACAGCGGGACACTTTCGGGGGACACAGCAGAACACAGCAAGGGACACAGCGGGGGACACAGTGGGACACAGCGGGGTACACTGAGAGGACACAGCGGGACCCAGCGGGACACAGCGTCGATACATTGGGGACACAGCAGGACACAGTGGGGTACACAGCTGGGGACACAACGGGACACAGCAGGGGACACAGCGAGGACACAGCGGGACACAGCGGGGGACACAGCGGGGGACACAGAGGTGTACACAGCGGGACACAGCGGGGGACAAAGCAGGACACAGCGGGGGACACAGCGAGGACACTGCGGGACACTGCGGGAGACACAGCAAGGACACAGCGGGACACAGTGGAACACAGCGAGACACAGCAGTGACACAGCAGGGGACCCAGCGGGACACAGCTGGGGACACAGCTGGACACAGCGGGGGAGACAGGGAGGACACAGCGTGACAAAGCTGGGGACACAGCGGGACACAGCGAGGGACACAGCGTCGATAGAGCGGGGACACAGCGGGGTACACAGCTGGGGACACAACGGGACACAGTGGGGAACATAGCGGGACACAACGGGACGCAGCGGGACACAGCGGGGCACAGCGGGGACAAAGCGGGAGACACAGCAGGGAACAGAGCAGGACACAGCGGGGGACACAGCGAGGACACAGTGGGACACAGCGGGGACACAGCGGGGACTCAGCGGGGTACACAGCGGGGGACAAACGGGACACCACGGAACACAGCGGGATACAGCGGGACACAACGGGGACTAAGCGGGACTCAGCGGGGAACACAGCAGGGGACAAAGCGGGACACCACGGGACACAGTGTGACACATAGCGCCACAGCGGCGATACTGCTGGGACACAGCGGGACAAAGTGGGGGACACAGCGGGACACAGCGGGGACACAGCAGGGGATAGCGGGGGACAGAGAGTGGACAGAATGGAACACAGCGGTGACACAGCTGAACACAGCGGGGTACAAAGCGGGACAAAGCAGGCACACAGCGCGGACACAGCAGGGACACAGCAGGGGACACAGTGGGACACAGCAGGGACACAGCAGGGGACACAGAGGGACACAGCGGGACACAGCGGGACACAGCGGGGCACAGCAGGGAAACAGCGAGGGACAAAGCAGGGGACACAGCGGGACACACCGGGGGACATAGCAGGACACAGCAGGGGACACAGGGAAGACACAGCGGGACACAGTGGGGGACACAGCGGAACACAGCGAGGAACACAGCGGGGGACACAGTGGGACACAGCGGGGTACACTGAGAGGACACAGCGGGACCCAGCGGGACACAGCGTCGATACAGTGGAGACACATTGGGACACAGCGGGGTACAATGCGGGGGACACAAGGGGACACAGTGGGGGACATAGCGGGACACACTGGGACACAGCGGGACACAGCGGGGCACAGCGGGGACAAAGCGGGAGACACAGCGGGGGACAGAGCAGGACACAGTGGGGGACACAGCGAGGACACAGCGGGACACAGCGAGGACACAGCGGGACACAGCCGGGGACACAGCGGGACACGGCGGGGGACACAGCAGGACACAGCAGGGGACACAGTGGGACAGAGCGGGGACACAGCAGGGACACAGCGGGGGACACATTGAGACAGAGCAGGGGACACAGCAGGGGAAACAGAGGGACAGAGCGGGACACAGCGGGGGACACAGGGTTGACAGAGCGGGACACAGCGGGAGACACAGTGAGGACACATTGGGACACAGTGGGGACACAGCGGGACTCAGCGTGGGACACAGCAGTACACAGCGGGACCCAGCGGGACACAGCGTCGATACAGCGGGGACACAGGGGGGTACTATAGCTGGGGACACAACGGGACTGAT
>NW_012317951.1:0-1891 GCF_000151885.1 Dipodomys ordii
GATTCACAACATTATAAGGGAATACTTCTCCAAACTTTATGCTAATAATTTTGAGAACTTGACAGAAATGGACCTTTTTCTAGCAAATATTGACATTCCAAAACTAAACCAAGATGAGTCAAACTATCTTAACAGGCCCATATCAAGCATTGAAATAGAAACAGCAATAAGAGACCTCCCAGCTAAGAAAAGTCCAGGACTAGATGGTTTTACAGCGGAATTTTACAAGGCCTTCAAAGCAGAGCTCACACCAATACTCCTCCAACTCTTCAATGAAATTGAAAGAGAAAGCTCACTACCGAACACATTCTATGAAGCCATCATAACCCTCATCCCAAAACCAGGCAGAGACTCATCAAAGAAAGAGAACTATAGACCCATCTCTTTGATGAATATTGATGCAAAACTTCTCAACAAAATTTTGGCCAATCGACTTCAACATTTCATCCAAAAAATCATACACCACGATCAAACAGGATTCATTTCAGGGATGCAAAGCTGGTTCAATATACGCAAATCAATTAATATTATTCATCACATCAACAGGAGCAAGAATAAGAACCACATGATTATCTCAATAGATGCAGAAAAAGCATTCGACATGTTTCTCTTTATGCTTCTCCTTCTGCTTCTATTTCTTCTGCTTCTACTAATGCTTCTGCTTCTCCTTCTGCATCTTCTTCTGTTTCAATTTCTCCTTCTTCTGCCTTTCATTATGCTTCTGCTTCTCCTGCTTCTGTTCCTTCTGCTTCTACTGCTTCTCCTTCTCCTTCTCTTTCTGCTTCTGCTTATCCTTCTGTTTCTCTACGCCTAATCCTTCTCTTTCTCCTTCTCCTTCTTCTGCTTCTCCTGCTGCTTCTTCTGCTTCTTCTGCTTTTTCTGTTTCTTCTTCTTCTGCTTCAGCTTCTGCTTCTTCTGCTTCTCCTTCTGCTTCTGCTTCTTCTGCTTCTGCTTCTGCTCTTCTTCTTCTGTTTCTTCTGCTTCTGCTTCTCTTGCTTCTTCTTCTTCTGCTTCTCCTACTTCTCCTTCTGCTTCTCCGTCTCATTCTCCTTCTCCTTCAATTTCTCCTTCTTGTGCTTCTCATTCTTCTTCTGCTTCTGCTTCTCCTGCTTCTGCTTCTTCTGTTTCTCCTTCTGCTTCTACTTCTTCTTCTCTTTCTGCTTCTTATTCTGCTTCTGCTCCTCCTACTCCTAATCCTTCTCTTTCTCCTTCTTCTTCTTCTGCTTCTCGTTCTGCTTCTGCTTCTTCTGCTTTTTCTGTTTCTTCTGCTTCTGCTTTTCCAGCTTCTTCTGCTTCTGCTTTTCCAGCTTCTGCTGCTTCTGCTTCTCCTTCTGCTTCAGGTTTTCCTTCTGGTTCTTGGGCTTCTTCTGTTTCTTCTGCTTCTGTTTCTCCTGCTACTGTTTCTTCTGCTTCTCTTTCTGCTTCTCCTTCTGCTTCTGCTTCTGCTTCAATTTCTCCTTCTGCTTCTCATTCTGCTTCTGCGTCTTCTGTTTCTTCTGCTTCTCCTGCTTCTGCTTCTCCTGCTTCTCCTACTTGTCTTGCTGCTTCTCCTTCTGCGTCTCTTTCTGCTTCTGCTTATCCTTTGGCTTCTCCTACTCCTAATCCTTCTCTTTCGCCTTCTCCTTCTTCTTCTTCTTCTTCTGCTTCTCCTGGTGCTTCTGCTTCTGCTTATTCTACTATTTCTGTTTCTTCTGCTTCTGCTTCAGATTGTGCTTCTTCTTTTTCTCCTTCTGCTTCAGATTCTTCTTCTTCTTCTTCTTCTTCTTCTCTTTCTTCTGCTTCTTCTTTTCCTGCTTCTTCTGCTTCTACTGCTTCACTTTCTGCTTCTCATTCTGCTTCTGCTTCTCCTTCTGCTTCTCCTATTGCTTCTGCGGCTCTTCCTTCTCCTTTG
>NW_012317952.1:0-1891 GCF_000151885.1 Dipodomys ordii
CAGGAGAAGCAGAAGGAGCAGAAGCAGGAGAAGCAGAAGCTTAATGAAAGGCAGAAGAAGGAGAAATTGAAACAGAAGAAGATGCAGAAGGAGAAGCAGAAGCAGAAGCAGTAGTAGAAGCAGAAGGAGGAGAAGCAGAAGGAGAAGCATAAAGAGAAACAGAAGGAGAATCAAGAGAAGCAGAAGCAGGAGAAGCAGAATCAGAAGAAATAGAAGAAGGAGAAGAAGCAGAAGCAGAAAGAGAAGCAGAAACAGAAGGAGAAGCAGAAATAGAAGCAGAAGAAGCCGAAGAAGCAAAAGGAGAACCTGAAGCAGAAGGAGAAGCTGGAAAAGCAGAAGAAGAAGAATCTGGAGAAGAAGAAGGAGAACCAGAAGGAGAAGCAGAAGCAGAAAGAGAAGCAAAAGCAGAAGGAGAAGCAGAAGGAGAAGCAGAAGAAACAGAAGCAGAATCAGTAGCAGAAGAAGCTGAAGATGCAGAACCAGAAAGAGAAGCAGAAGGAATAGCAGAAGAACGAGTAGGAGAAATAGAAGGAAAAGCAGAAGGAGAAGCAGGAAAAGCAGAAGAAGCAGAAGCAGAAGGGGAAGAACTAAAGAGAAGAAGCAGAAGCAGAAGTAGAAAGAGAAGCCGACGAAGAGAAGCAGAACGAGAAGCAGGAGAAGCAGGAGAAGCAGAAGCGGGAGAAGCAGAAGAAGAAGAAAGAGAAGAAGGAGAAGGAGCAGAAGCCGAAGGAGAAGCAGAAGCAGAAGGAGAAGCAGAAAGAGAAGCAGGAAAAGCAGAAAAAGCAGAAGCAGGAGAAACAGAAGCAGAAGAAACAGGAGAAGGACAAGAAGCAGAAGCAGAAGCAGAAGGAGAAGCAGAAACAGAAGGAGAAGCAGAAAGAGAAGGAGAGGAAGCAGAAGAAGCAGAATCAGGAGAAGTAGAAGCATAAGAATCCGAAGAAGCAGAAGCAGAACCTGAAGCAGAAGGAGAAGCAGGAGAAGCAGAATCTGGAGAAGCAGAATGACAAGCTGAAGGAGAAGCAGAAGCAGAAAGGGAATCAAAAGCAGAAGGAGAAGCAGCAGAAACAGAAGAAGCAGAAGCAGTAGCAGTTGCAGCAGAAGGAGAAGCAGAAGGAAAAGCAGGAGAACAAGAAGGAGAAAGAGAAACAGAAGCAGAAGGAGAAGGAGAATCAGAAGGAGAAGCAAAAGAAGCAAATGGAGAAGCAGAAGGAGAAACAGAAGCAGAAGAAGCAACACAAGGAGAAGCAGAAGCAGAAGAAGATGCATAAGGAGAAGCAGGAGAAGCAGAAGAAGCAGAAGGAGAAGTAGAAGTAGGAGAAGGAGAAGGAAGAGTCGCAGAAGCAATAGGAGAAGAAGAAGGAGAAGCAGAAGCAGAATGAGAAGAAGAAAGAGAAGGACTAGAAGCAGAAGAAGCCGGAAAAGAAGAAGCAGAATAAAGAGAAGAAGAAGAAGAAGAAGAAGAAGAAGAAGAAGA
The DNA here is from genome assembly GCF_000151885.1 of Dipodomys ordii. Taxonomy (NCBI): domain Eukaryota; kingdom Metazoa; phylum Chordata; class Mammalia; order Rodentia; family Heteromyidae; genus Dipodomys; species Dipodomys ordii. Next base: position 1,475 of record NW_012317952.1, read on the forward strand.
AGAAGAAGAAGAAGAAGAAGAAGAAGAAGAAGAAGAAGAAGAAGAAGAAGAAGGAGAAGGAAAAGGAGAAGGAGAAGGAGAAGCAGAAGGAGAAGAAGTAGAAGCAGAAGAAGCAGAAGCAGGAGAAGCAGGAGAAGCAGAAGCAGAAGAAAAGGATAAGCATAAGAAGCAGAATCAGAGGGAGAAGCAGAAGAAGGACAAGGAGCAGCAGAAGGAGAAGCAGAAGGAGAATCAGAAGGAGAAGCAGAAGAAAGAGAAGCAGAAGCAGAAGAAGAAGCAGAAGAAGAAGCAGAAGCAGAAGAAGAAGGAGAAGCAGGAGAAGCAGAAGAAGCAGAAGCAGAAGGAGAAACAGAAGTAGGAGAAGGAGAAGGAGAAGGAAGGGCAGCAGAATCAATAGGAGAAGCAGAAGGAGAAGAG
>NW_012317953.1:0-1891 GCF_000151885.1 Dipodomys ordii
AAAAGAAGGAGAAGGAGAAGCTAGAAGCTAGAAGAAGAAGCTAGAAGGACTAAGCTACTAAGCTAGAAGGAGATGCTAGAAGGAGAAGCTAGAAGAAGCAGAAGATGAAGGAGAAGCTAGAAGTAGGAGAGGGAGAAAGAGGAGAAGTAGAAGCAGAAGGAGAAGCAGAAGCGGAATGAGAAGCAGAAAGAGAAGCAGGAGAAGCACAAGAAGCAGAAGCAGGAGAAGCTGAAAGAGAAGAAGAAGAAGAAGCAGAATCAGAATCAGAAGTAGAAGCAGAAGCAGAAGGAAAAGCAGCAGAAAAAGTAGAATCAGAAATTCAGGCAGGAGAAACAGAAGAAGCAGAAGCAGAAGCAGAAGGCGAAGCAAAAAGAGAAGGAGAAGTAGAAGAAGCAGCAGAAGGAGAAGCAGCAAAAGAAGCAGAAAAACAAGCAGGAGAAACAGAAGCAGAAAGAGAAGTAGAAGCAGAAGAAGCAGAAGCAGAAGAAGAAGCAGTAGAAGCAGAAGGAGAAGCAGAAGTAGAATCCGAAGAAACAGAAGAAGAAGAAGCATAAGAAGCAGAAGCAGAGGGAGAAACAGAAGGAGAAAGAGCAGCAGAAGGTGAAGCAGAAGGAGATGCAGAAGCAGAAAGCGAAGCAGAAACAGAAGGAAAAGAAGAAGGAGAAGTTGGAGAATCAGAAGAAGCAGAACCAGAAGCAGAAAGAGAAGGAGAAGAAGGAGAAGGAGAAGCAGAAGGAGAAGGACAAGCAGGAGAAGCAGAAGAAGCAGAAGCGGGAGAAGCAGAAGAAGAAGAAACAGAAGAAAGAGAAGGAGCAGAAGGAGAAGCAGAAGGAGAAGCAGAAGCAGAAGGAGAAGCAGAAAGAGAAGCAGAAGAAGCAGTAGCAGGAGAAGCAGAAGCAGAAGAAACAGAAGAAGCCCAAGAAGCAGAAGGAGAACCTGAAGCAGAAGGACAAGCAGAAGCAGCAGAAGCTGGAAAAGCAGAAGCAGAAGAAACAAAACAAGGAGAAGAAGCAGAAGCAGAACGAGAATCAGAAGAAGAAGAAGTAGAAAGAGAAGGATTAGGAGCAGGAGGAGCAGAAGGAGAATCAGAAGCAGAAAGAGAAGCAGAAGGAGAAGCAGAAGGAGAAGCAGAAGCAGAATGAGAAGCAGAAAGAGAAACAGTAGAAGCAGAAGAAGCAAGAAAAGCAGAAGCAGAAGAAAGAGAAGAAGAAGAAGAAGACGAAAAAGAAGAAGAAGAGGAAGAAAAAAAGAAGAAGCAGCATAAGGAGAAGCATAAGGAGAAGCATAAGAAGAAGCGGTAGAAAAAGAAGCAGGAGAAGCAGAAGCAGAAGAAAAAGAATAAGCAAAAGAAGCAGAAGCAGTGGGAGAAGCAGAAGAAGGAGAAGGAGAAGGAGCAGCAGAAGGAGAAGCAGAAGCAGAAAGAGAAGCAGAAACAGAAGTATAAGCAGGAGAATCAGAAGAAGCAGAAGTAGAAGCAGAAAGAGGAGAAGAAGGAGAAGCAGAAGTAGAATCAGAAGAAACAGAAGAAGAAGAAGAAGAAGAAGAAGAAGAAGAAGAAGAAGAAGAAGAAGAAGAAGAAGAAGAAGAAGAAGAAGAAGAAGAAGAAGAAGAAACAGAAGCAAAAGAAACAGAAGAAGGAGAAGAGCAGAAGCAGAAGCAGAAGGAGAAGCAGAAGCGAAGGAGAAGCAGAAAGAGAAGCAGGAGAAGCAGAAGAAGCAGGAGAAGCAGAAGCAGAAGAAATAGGAGAAGCCGAAGAAGCAGAAGCAGAATCAGAAGCAGTAGGAGAAGTAGAAGCCGAAGGAGAAGCAGAAGAAGGAGAAGGAGAAGGAGAAGCAAAACGAGAAGCAGAACGAGAAGCAGGAGAAGCAGAAGCAGGAGAAGCAGAAGCAGA
>NW_012317954.1:0-1891 GCF_000151885.1 Dipodomys ordii
CTTATTAAACACAGATAAAAACAAGAATAATGGAATATTTAGCAATAGAGAGTGTAGTATGAAGGCATACTATAGATGTCTTAAGCAAATATTGCAGTATTGTTGCAAAGCATAAAGTATAAGATGCCATTTTCTCTGTCACTTTTTGCTAAAATATTCAAATGAATATTTTAATTGTAATTCTTTAAAAGGAATGCAAGTATATGTATGTTTTTATCATAAATGTAAAAACATACCCATATGTTTTCTTTATCATAAATGTAAAAACATACACAGTCAGGCTTCAGTGTTTCACTCCTGTAACACTAGCTACTCAGAAAGTTGAGATCTGAGGATCGCAGTTTGAAACCTGCCAAGGCAGGAAAGTCTGTGAAACCCCTTATCTCCAGTAAACCACCAGAAAGCCAGAAGTGGCGCTGTGGTTCCAGAGGTAGAGCACTGGTCTTGTGCTAAAAAGCTCAGGGACAGCACCTAAGCCTAGAGTTCAAGCCCCATGACCCTCAAGAAGAAGAAGAAGGAGGAGGAGGAGGAAGAGGAGGAGCAGGAGGAGGAGGAAGAGGAGGAGGAGGAGAAGGAGGAAGAGGAAGACAAAAGAGGAGGAGGAAGAAGAAGAAGAAGAAGAAGAAGAAGAAGAAGAAGAAGAAGAAGAAGAAGAAGAAGAAGATTAAGAAAAGAAGAAGAAGAAGAAGAAGAAGAAGAAGAAGAAGAAGAAGAAGAAGAATAAGAAGAAGATGAAGAAGAAGAGGAAGATGTTTTAGATGAGGAAGCATCTTTTAAGGAGGAGCATAAGGAGAAGCAGTAGAAGCAGAAGCAGCAGAAGCAGAAGCAGAAGATTTAGAATAAGCAAAGATGCTGAAGCAGAAACAGTGGGAGAAGCAGATGAAGGAGAAGGAGAAGGAGCAGCAGAAGGAGAAGCAGAAGCAGAAAGAGAAGCTTAAACAGAAGGAGAACACGAAGGAGAAGCAGGAGAAGCAGAAGAAGCAGAAGTAGAAGCATAAAGAGAAGGAGAAGAAGGAGAAGCAGAAGAATCAGAAGAAACAGATGAAGAAGAAGAAACAGGAGCAAATGATAAGCAGAAGCGAAAGGAAAAGCAGAAGCAGAAGGAGAAGCAGAAAGAGAAGCAGGAGAATCTGAAGAAGCAGGAGAAGCAGAAGCAGAAGAAACAGGAGAAGCCGAAGAAGCAGAAGCAGAATCTGAAGCAGAAGGAGAAACAGAAGAAGCACAATCTGAAGCAGAAGCAGAAGAAACAGAAATAGTAGAATAAGCAGAAGCAGAAGCACCAGGAGAAGCAGAAGAAGAAGAAGGAGAAGGCGAAAGAGAAGGATTAGGAGTAGGAGAAGCAAAAGGATAAGCAGAACCAGAAAGAGACGCAGAAGGAGAAGCAGCACGAGAAGTAGGAGTAGCAGATGAAGAAGAAGCAGGAGAAGCAGAAGAAACAGAAGGCGCAGAGGCAGAATGAGAAGCAGAAGGAGAAATTGAAGCAGAAGCAGAAGCAGAAGGAGAAGCAGAAGCAGAAGAAGAAGCAGAAGAAGGAGAAGGACAAGGAGAAGGAGAAAGAGAAGCAGAAAGAGAAGCAGAACGAGAAGCAGGAGAAGCAGAAGCTAGAGAAGCCGAAGCAGAAGAAACAGAAGAAGGGGAAGAAGCAGAAGCAGAAGGAGAAGCAGAAACAGAAGGAAAAGCAGAAAGAGAAGCAGAAGCAGAAGAAGCAGAATCTGGAGAAGCAGAAGGAGAAGCAGAAGCAGAAAGAGAAGCAAAAGCAGGAGGAGAAGCAGAAGAAACAGAAGATGCAGAGGCAGTAGCAGAAGAAGCAGAAGATTCAGAAGCAGAAGGAGAAGCAGAAGGAAAAGCAGAAGAACTAGAAGGAGAAGGAGAAGGAGAAACAGGAGTATGA
>NW_012317955.1:0-1891 GCF_000151885.1 Dipodomys ordii
TCAGTGTACCCCGCTGTGTCCCACTGTGTCCCCCGCTGTGTCCCTCGCTGTGTTCCGCTGTGTCCCCCACTGTGTCCCGCTGTGTCCTCCCTGTGTCCCCTGCTGTGTCCTGCTATGTCCCCCGGTGTGTCCCGCTGTGTCCCCTGCTGTGTCCCTCGCTGTGTCCCTGCTGTGCCCCGCTGTGTCCCGCTGTGTCCCGCTGTGTCCCTCTGTGTCCCCTGCTGTGTCCCTGCTGTGTCCCATTGTGTCCCCTGCTGTGTCCCTGCTGTGTCTGCGCTGTGTGCCCGCTGTGTCCCGCTTTGTACCGCGCTGTGTCCAGCTGTGTCACCGCTGTATTCCATTCTGTCCACTCTCTGTCCCCCGCTATCGCCTGCTGTGTCCCCCGCTGTGTCCCGCTGTGTCCCCCGCTGTGTCCCGCTGTGTCCCCGCAGTATCGCCGCTGTGGCGCGATGTGTCACACTGTGTCCCGTGGTGTCCCGCTTTGTCCCCTGCTGTGTTCCCCGCTGAGTCCCGCTTTGTCCCCGTTGTGTCCCGCTGTATCCCGCTGTGTTCCGTGGTGTCCCGTTTGTCCCCCGCTGTGTCCCCCGCTGTGTCCCCCGCTGAGTCCCCGCTGTGTCCCCGCTGTGTCCCGCTGTGTCCTCGCTGTGTCCCCCGCTGTGTCCTGCTCTGTTCCCTGCTGTGTCTCCCGCTTTTCCCCGCTGTGCCCCGCTGTGTCCCGCTGCGTCCAGTTGTGTCCCGCTATGTCCCCCACTGTGTCCCTTTGTGTCCCCAGCTGTGTACCCTGCTGTGTCCCCGCTCTATCGACGCTGTGTCCCTCGCTGTGTCCCGCTGTGTCCCCCGCTTTGTCCCGCTGTGTCCTCCCTGTCTCCACCGCTGTGTCCCGCTGTGTCCCCGGCTGTGTCACTGCTATGTCCCGCTGTGTTCCACTGTGTCCCGCTGTGTCCTTGCTGTGTCTCCCGCAGTCTCCCGCAGTGTCCTCGCTGTGTCCCCCACTGTGTCCTGCTTTGTCCACTGCTGTGTCCCGCTATGTACCCCTCTGTGTCACCCGCTCTGTCCCTGCTGTGACCCGCTGTGTCCCGTTGTGTACTGCTATGTCTTCGCTGTGTCCCCCCTGTGTCCCGCTGTGTCCCCCCTGTGTCCCCCGCTGTGTCCCGCTGTGTCCCTCTGTGTCTCCTGCTGTGTCCCCTGTTCTGTCCCTCTGTGTCCACCGCTGTGTCCCTGCTGTGTCCCCGCTGTGTCCCGCTGTGTCCCGCTGTGTCCCCCGCTGTGTCACGCTTTGTTCCCCCTGTGTCCCCCACTGTGTCCCGCTGTGTCCCTTGCTGTGTCCCCGCTGTGTCACACTGTGTTGCACTGGGTCCGGATGTGTCCTGGCTGTGTCTCCCACAGTGTTCCGCTGTGTCCTTGTTGTGTCCCCCGCTGTGTCCCGGTGAGTTCCCCGCTGTGTCCGGCTGTGTCCCCGCTGTGTGTCCTCTATGTCCCGCTGTGTACCCAGCTGTGTCCAGCTGTGTCACCGCTGTGTTCCGCTGTGTCCCCTCTCTGTCCCCCGCTATCCCCTCCTGTGTCCAATGCTGTCTCCCGCTGTGTCCCGCTGTGTCCCCCATTTTGTCCCGCTGTGTCCTCGCAGTGTCGCCGCTGTTTCCGGATGTGACACACTGTGACCCGTGGTGTCCCAATTTGTCCCCCGCTCTGTCCCCCGCTGTGTCCCACTGTGTCCCCCTCTGTGTCCCGCTGTGTCCTGCTGTGTCCCCCCTGTGTCCCGCTGTATCCCGCTGTATTCCGTGGTGTCCCGTTTGTCCCCCGCTGTGTCCCCCGCTGAGTTCCCGCTTTGTCCCCGCTGTGACCCGCTGTGTCACGCTGTGTCCCGCTGTGTCCCGCTATGTCCCCCACTGTG
>NW_012317956.1:0-1891 GCF_000151885.1 Dipodomys ordii
TGGGACACAACAGGACACAGCGGGGGACAGCAGGGACACAGCCGGACACAACAGGACACAGCGGGGGACAGCGGGGACACAGCCGGACACAGCAGGACACAGCGGGAAACAGCGGGGACACAGCGAGGACACAGCGGGACACAGCGGGACACAGAGGGGTACACAGCAGGACACAGCGGGACACAGCAGGAAACACAACCGGACACAGCAGGGGACACAGTGGGACACTGCGGGGGATACAGCGGGACAAAGCAGGACACAGTAGGGACAGAGTGGGACACAGCGGAGACACAGCGGGGGACACAGCGGGGACACAGCGGGACACAGCAGCGACACAGCGGAACACAGCGGGGGACACAGCGGGACACAGGCTGGGACAGAGCGGGACACAGTGTGGACAAAGCGGGACACAGCGAGACACAGCAGTGACAGCGGGACACAGGAGGACACAGCAGAGACACAGCGGGGAAACAGCGGGGGACACAGTGGGACACAGCAGGGACACAGAGGGACTTAGTGGGTACACAGTGAGGACAAACCAGGGACACAGCGAGACACAGCAGGGACACAGCGGGGACACAGCGGGGGACACAGTGGGGGACAGAGCGGTAAACAGCGGGGACACAGCGGGACACAGCGGGGGACACAGCAGGGGACACAGCGGGGGACAGCGGGGACACAGATGGACACAGCAGGACCCAGCGGGGACACAGCAAGGACACAATGGGAAACAGCGGGACACAGCGGGGGAAACAGCGGGACACAGCAGGACACAGCGGGGACAAAGCGGGGGACAAAGCGGGGGACAAAACGGGGACACAGCGGGACAAAACGGGACACAGCTGGACACAGCGGGGACACAGCAGGGGACAGAGGGGACACACCAGTGGACAACGGGGACACAGCAGGACTGTGCGGGGGTCACAGTGGGAAACAGCGGAGACACAGGGGGACACGGGGTGACACAGAGGGACACAGCGGGAAACAGCGGGACAGAGCGGGGACACAGCGGGGACAAAGCGGGGGACACAGTTGGGGACACAGCGGGACTCAGTTGGGGACACATCAAAGGACACAGAGGGTGACACAGCGGGGGAAACAGCGGCAAACAGCGGGGGACACAGCGAGGACACAACAGGATACAGCAGGGGACACAACAGGACACAGCGGGGTACACAGTGGCAGACACAACGGTACACATTGGGACACAGCGGGGACACAGCGGGACACAGCGGGACACAGTGGGGACACAGCAGGACACAGCGGGGACCCAGCTGGGACCCAGCGGGCGACGCAGTGGGACACAGCGGGACACAGCGGGGGACACAGCAGGGAAACAGCGGAGACAAAGCGGGGACACAGTGAGACACAGCGAGGACACAGCGGGACATAGCGGGGGACACAGCATGGACACAGCAAGTCACAGAGGGGAAAAAGTGGGGGACACAGCGGGGGACACAGCCAGATACAGAAGGACACAGCGAGGACACAGCGGGACACAGGAGGACACAGCGGAGACACAGCGGGGAAACAGCGGGGGACACAGTGGGACACAGCAGGGACACAAAGGGACTTAGCGGTTACACAGTGAGGACACACCAGGGACACAGCGGGACACAGCGGGGACACAGCGGGGACACAGCGGGTCACAGCGGGACCCAGCGGGGACACAGCGGGTGACACAGCGGGGGACACAGCCGTAAACAGCGGGGGACACAGGGGAACACAGCGGGATATAGCCAGACAGAGCTGGGGACACAGCGGGTGACACAGCGGGGGAAACAGTGGGAAACAGCGGGGAACACAGCGAGGACACAGCAGGACACAGCGGGGGATACAGCAGGACACAGCGGGTTACACAGAGGCAGACACATCGGTACACATCGGGACA
>NW_012317957.1:0-1891 GCF_000151885.1 Dipodomys ordii
TGGCATTGTGTTTGTGATTGTAGAAGGGTAAAAATGGAAAACAGAGGAGTGGGTGGGGCTACTGGGTTATCTGTGGCTGACCAGGATGACGGTGGTAATGGTGAAGGAAGAGAGGTGGAATTTGGGATGGATTATGCGATGGAAAGCAGAGTCTATGGTGATAAACTGGGTGAGAGTCATGAAAGACGAAGAAGTTATGACAACCTGAGGGCTGTGAGTCCCAGAGCATTTGCATGATTGAAGAACAGGAAATGGGGTGGTGATGGAAGCCCGGCCCTTACATCCTAAGAAAGAAATCCGGGATGGAGACCCACACCTGGCAACTTCTGGGATGAAACCATGCAGAGGAGACAGTCAGGCAGAAACCTTGGAGGCATCCTGATATCTCAGACAGTGGGAACAGAATGAGGAGGCCAGAAAGGAGGCGGAGCAAGAGCGGTAGTGGTGCGTGGAAGAATGTGTTGGCGTGGGAGACGCCAGTGGCATTGAAGTGGCTGGCCTGCTGGCTGGATGAGAATGACTTCCAAGTTTTAACAGGTGTGGGGAGGGGAAGCAGAAGAAACATAAGAAGGAGAAGAAGCAGAAGCAGAAGGTGAAGCTTATACAGAAGGAAAAGCAGAAATAGAAGCAGGAGCAGCAGAAGAAGCAGCAGCAGGAGAAGCAGAAGCAGAAGAATCCGAAGAAGCAGAAGCAGAACCTGAAGCATAAGGAGATACAGGAGAAGCAGAAGGAGCAGAATCTGCAGAAGCAGAAGGAGAAGCAGAAGCAGAAAGAGAAGCAAAAGCAGAAGGAGAAGTAGAAGGAGAAGCAGAAGAAACAGAAGAAGCAGAGGCAGTAGCAGAAGAAGCAGAAGATGCAGAAGGAGAAGCAGAAGTAAAAGCAGAAGAACGAGAAGGGGAAGGAGAAGGAGAAACAGAAGGAGAAGCAGAAAGAGAAGCAGAAGAAGAAGCAGTAAAAGGAAAAGCAGCAGGAGAAGCAGAAAGAGCAGCAGAAGGAGAAGCAGGAGATGCAGAAACAAGAGAAGCAGAAGCAGAAGAAACAGGAGAAGGACAAGAAGCAGAAGGAGAAGCAGAAACAGAAAGAGAAGCAGAAAGAGAAGGAGGGGAAGCAGAAGAAGCAGCAGCAGGAGAAGCAGAAGCATAAGAATCCGAAGAAACAGAAGCAGAACCACAAGCAGAAGGAGAAGCAGGAGAAGCAGAAGAAGCAGAATCTGGAGAAGCAGAATGAGAAGCTGAAGGAGAAGCAGAAGCGGAAAGAGAATCAAAAGCAGCAGGAGAAGCAGAAGAAACATAAGAAGCAGAAGCAGTAGCAGTTGCAGCAGAAGCAGAAGGAAAAGCAGAAGATCGAGAAGGAGAAGGAAAAACAGAAGCAGAAGCAGAAGGTGAATCAGAATGAGGAGCAGAAGAAGCAGATGGTGAAGCAGAAGGATAAGCAGAAGCAGATGAAGCAGCAGAAGGAGAATAATAAGCAGAAGATTATGCAGAAGGAGAAGCTGGAGGAGCAGAAAAAGCAGACGCAGAAGAAGAAGTTGAAGTAGTAGAAGGAGAAGGAAGAGCAGCAGAAGCAATAGGAGAAGCAGAAGGAGAATCAGAAGCAGAATGAGAAGCAGAAAGAGAAGCAGTAGAAGCAGATGAAGCAGGAAAACAGAAGCAGACGAAAGAGAAGAAGAAGAAGAAGAAGAAGAAGAAGAAGAAGAAGAAGAAGAAGAAGAAGAAGAAGAACAACAACAACAACAACAACAACAAGAACAAGAACAAGAAGAAGAAGAACAAGAAGAACAAGAAGAAGAAGAAGAAGAAGACGAAGAAGAAGAAGAAGAAGAAGAAGAAGAAGAAGAAGAAGAAGAAGAAGAAGAAGAAGAAGAAGAAGAAGAAGAAGAAGAAGAAGAAAT
>NW_012317958.1:0-1891 GCF_000151885.1 Dipodomys ordii
GAAGAAGCAGTAGCAAAATAAGCAGATGCATGAGATTCCGAAGAATCAGAAGTAGTACTTTAAGCAGAAGGAGATTCTGTAGAAGCTGAAGAAGCAGAATCTGGTAAAGCAGAATGACTAGTTGAAGGAGAAGCAGAAGTAGAAATAGAATCTATAGCAGAAGGTGAAGCAGAAGAAACAGAAGTCGTATAAGTAGTAGCAGTTGTAGTTGTAGCAGAAGGAGAAGCAGAATGAAAAGCAGAAGAACAAGAATGAGAAGGAGAAACTTAAGGTGAAGCAGAAGGAGAATCAGAAAGAGTAGCAGGTATAGCAGTAGAAGAAGAAGCAGAAGGAGAATCAGAAGGAGAAGCAGAAGAAGGAGAAGGAGAAGCAGAAGCAGAAGCAGAAGAAACAGGAGAAGTACAAGAAGCAGAAGCAGAATGAGAAGTTGAAACAGAAGGAGAAGCAGAAAGAGAAGGAGGGGAAGCAGAAGAATCTGAAGCAGGAGAAGCAGAAGCATTTTTATCCGAAGAAGCAGATGCAGAACCTGAAGCAGAAGCAGAAGAAACAAAAGAAGTAGAAGCAGTAGCAGTTGTAGCGGAAGCAGAACGAGAAGCAGAAGGAAAAGCAGAAGATCAAGAAGGAGAAGGAGAAACAGAAGGAGAAGCAGAAGGAGAAGCAGAATGAGAAGCAGGTAAAGCAGAAGAAGAAGAAGCAGAAGGAGAATCAGAAGGTGAAGCAGAAGAAGAAGAAGTAGAAGAAGATGCAGAAGGAGAAGCAGAAGAAGAAGAAGCAGAAGCTGAAGGAGAAGAAGCAGAAGCAAAAGGAGAAGCAAAAGAAGGAGAAGGAGAAGGAGAAGCTGAAGCAGAAGAAGAAGCATAAGGACAAGCACAAGCAGAAGGAGATGCAGAAGGAGAAGCAGGAGAAGCAGACGAAGCAGAAGCTGAAGGAGAAGCAGAAGTAAGAGAAGGAGAAGGAGGAGAAGCAGAAGCAGAAGGAGAAGCCGAAGCGGAATGAGAAGCAAAAAGAGAAGCAGGAGAAGCACAAGAAGCAGAAGCAGGAGAAGCCGAAAGAGAAGAAGCAGAAACAGAAGCAGAAGTAGAAGCAGAAGCAGAAGGAGAAGCAGCAGAAGAAGTAGAACCAGAAATTCAGGCAGGAGAAACAGAAGAAGCAGAAGCAGAAAGAGAAGCAAAAAGAGAAGCAATAGGAGAAGTAGAAGAAGCAGCAGAAGGAGAAGCAGCAGCAGAAGCAGAAAAACAAGCAGGAGAAGCAGAAGCAGAAAGAGAAGTAGAAGCAGAAGAAGCAGAAGAAGCAGAAGCAGAAGAAGAAGCAGTAGAAACATAAGAAGCAGAAGCAGGACAAGCAGAAGCAGAAGAACAAGAAGAAGCATAAGAAGCAGAAGCAGAGGGAGAAACAGAAGAAGGAGAAGGAGCAGCAGAAGGTGAAGCAGAAGGAGATGGAGGAGCAGAAAGAGAAGTAGAAACAGACAGAGAAGAAGAAGGATTAGTTGGAGAATCAGAAGAAGCAGAAGCAGAAAGAGAAGCAGAAGAAGGAGAAGGAGAAGCAGAAGCAGAGGAAAGGAAGGAGAAGCAGAAGAGGCAGAAGCAGGAGAAGCAGAAGAAGAAACAGAAGAAGGAGAAGGAGCAGAAGGAGAAACAAAAGCAGAAGGAGAAGCAGAAAGAGAAGGAGAAGAAGCAGTAGAAGGAGAAGCAGAAGCAGAAGAAACACAAGAAGCTGAAGAAGCAGAAGCAGGACCTGAAGCAGAAGATACAGAACAAGCAGAAGAAGCAGTAGCAGAAGCAGAACGAGAAGCAGAAGAAGAAGAATGAGAAGGAGAAAGAGAAGGATTAGGAGTAGGAAGAGCAGAAGGAGAATCAGAAGCAGAACGAGAAGCAGAAGGAGCAGCAGTGAG
>NW_012317959.1:0-1891 GCF_000151885.1 Dipodomys ordii
TCTGCTTCTACTTCTGCTTCTGTTTCTGCTTCTTCTGCGTCTTCTCTTTCGGCTTCTCCTGCTGCTTTTTCTTGTGCTTCTCCTGCTTCTGTTTCTGCTTCTTATTCCGCTTCTGCTTCTCATTCTGCTTCTGCTTCTCCTCCTTCTCCTTCTCCTACTTCTGCTTCTCCTTCAGCTTCTGCTTCTTCTCTTTCTCCTGCTTTTCCTTCTGCATCTCCTTCTGCTTGTGCTTGTCCTTATGCTTCTTCTTCTGCTTCTGCTTCTCCTTCTCTTGCTTTTGCTTCTCCTTTTGCTTCTGCTTCTTCTGCTTTTCCTTCTTCTCCTTCTGCTTCTGCTTCTTCTGCTTCTCCTTCTGCATCTTCTTCTGCTTCTCCTTCTTCTTCTTCTGCTTCTCCTTCTGATTCTCCTTCTGCTTCTTCTTCTTCTGCTTTACCTGCTTCTCTTTCTGCTTCTCGTTCTGCTGCTCCTTCTGTTTCTCCTTCTCCTTCTTGTTCTTCTGCTTTTCCTTCTGCTTCTCGTTCTGCTTCTACTACAACTGCTACTGCTTCTACTTCTGCTGTTTCTTCTGCTTCTCCTTCTGCTTCAGTTTCTGCTTCTGCTCCTTCGGATTCTTATGCTTCTGCTTCTCCTGCTTCTGCTTCTTCTGCTTCCCCTCCTTCTCTTTCTGCTTCTCCTGTTTCTGCTTCTCCTTCTGCTTCTTGTCCTTCTCCTGTTTCTTCTGCTTCTGCTTCTCCTGTTTCTGCTTCTCCTGCTTCTCCTTCTGCTGCTCTTTCTGCTTCTCCTGCTGCTTTTCCTCTTCTTCTTCTTCTTCTTCTTCTTCTTCTTCTTCTTCTTCTTCTTCTTCTTCTTCTTCTTCTTCTTCTTCTTCTTCTTCTTCTTCTTCTTCTTCTTTTTCTTCTTCTTCTTCTTCTTCTTCTTCTTCTTCTTCTTCTTCTTCTTCTTCTTCTTCTTCTTCTTCTTCTTCTTCTTCTTCTCCCGCTTCTGCTTCTTCTGCTTCTCCTGCTTGTCCTTCTCGTTCTGCTACTAATTCTCCTTCTTCTGCTTCTCTTTCTGCTTCTTCTTCTGCTTCTTCTGATTCTCCAACTTCTCCTTCTTCTTCTCCTTCTGTTTCTGCTTCTCTTTCTGCTTCTGCATCTCCTTCTGCTTCACCTTCTGCTGCTCCTTCTCCTTCTTCTGTGTCTCCCTCTGCTTCTGCTTCTTATGCTTCTTCTTTTTCTTCTGCTTCTGCTTCTCCTGCTTCTGCTTCTTATGCTTCTACTGCTTCTTCTGCTTCTGCTTCTTCTGCTTCTTCTGGTTCTACTTCTCTTTCTGCTTCTGCTTCTCCTACTTCTTTTTCTGCTTCTTCTGCTGCTTCTCCTTCTGCTGCTTCTTCTAGTTCTTCTTCTGCTTCTCTTTTTGCTTCTCCTTCTGCTTCTGCTTCTGCTTCTTCTGTTTCTCCTGCCTGAATTTCTGGTTCGACTTCTTCTGCTGCTTCTCCTTCTGCTTCTGCTTCTACTTCTGCTTCTGTTTCTGCTTCTGCTTCTTCTGTATCGGCTTCTCCTGCTTCTGCTTCTTGTGCTTCTCCTGCTTCTCTTTCTACTTCTCATTCCGCTTCTGCTTCTCCTTCTGCTTCTGCTTCTCCTCCTTCTCCTACTTCTGCTTCTCTTTCAGCTTCTGTTTCTTCTGCTTCTCCTGCTCCTCCTTCTTCATCTCCTTCTTCTTGTGCTTGTCCTTATGCTTCTTTTTCTGCCTCTGTTTCTCCTTCTCCTTCTTTTGCTTCTCCTTCTGCTTCTGCTTCTTCTGCTTCTCCTTCTGCATCTTCTTCTGCTTCTCCTTCTCCTTCTTCTGCTTCTCCTTCTGATTCTTCTTCTTCTGCTTTACCTGCTTCTCTTTCTGCTTCTCTTCTGCTTCT
>NW_012317960.1:0-1890 GCF_000151885.1 Dipodomys ordii
GTTCTTGTTGTTGTTCTTGTTGTTGTTCTTGTTCTTGTTCTTCTTCTTCTTCTTCTTCTTCTTCTTCTTCTTCTTCTCTTTCTTCTGCTTCTTCTTTTCCTGCTTCTTCTGCTTCTACTGCTTCTCTTTCTGCTTCTCATTCTGCTTCTGCTTCTCCTTCTGTTTCTCCCATTTCTTCTGCGGCTCTTCCTTCTCCTACTTCTACTTCTCCTTCTGCTTCTGCTTCTTCTGCTTCTCCTGCTTCTCCTTCTGCATCTTCTTCTGCTTCTGCTTCTCCTTCTGCTGCTTCTTCTGCTTCTGTTTCTCCTTCTGTTTCTCCTTCTGCTTCTTCTGCTTCTCCTTCTCCTTCTGCTTCTTCTGCTTCTCCTTCTGATTCTCCTTCTGCTTCTTCTTCTGTTTCTCCTTCTCCTTGTCGTTCTTCTGCTTTTCTTTCTGCTTCTCCTTCTGCTTCTGCTGCAACTGCTACTGCTTCTTCTGTTTCTTCTGAGTCTCCTTCTGCTTTTGATTCTCTTTCAGCTTCTGCTTCTCCTTCAGGTTCTCATTCAGCTTCTCCAGATTCTGCTTCTTCTGCTTCTCCTGCTTCCGCTTTTGCTTCAGGTTTTGCTTCTGCTTCTTCGGATTCTTATGCTTCTGCTTCTCCTGCTTCTGCTTCTTCTGCTTCCCCTCCTCTTTCTGCTTCTCCTTCTGTTTCTGCTTCTCCTGCTTCTGCTTCTTCTGCTTTTCCTGCTTCTCTTTCTGCTTCTCCTTCTGCTTTTCATTTTCCTTCTGCTTCTGCTCCTTCTCCTTCTTCTGTTTCTTCTTCTTCTGCTTCTCCCGCTTCTGCTTCTTCTGCTTCTCCTGCTTCTCGTTCTGCTTCTCTTCGTCGGCTTCTCTTTCTACTTCTGCTTCTGCTTCTTCTGATTCTGCTTCTTCTACTTCTTCTCTCCTTCTGCTTCTGCTTCTTCTGCTTCTCCTGCTTCTCCTTCTGCATCTCCTTCTGCTTGTGCTTTTCCGTCTGCTTCTTCTTATGCTTCTGCTTCTCCTTCTCATTCTTCTGCTTCTCCGTCTGATTCTGCTTCTTCTGCCTTTCCTGATTCTCCTTATGCTTCTCCTTCTTCTTCTCCTTCTGTTTCTCCTTCTCCTTCTCGTTCTTCTGCTATTCCTTCTGCTTCTCTTTCTGCTTCTGCATCTTCAGCTTCTTCTGCTACTGCTTCTGCTTCTTCTGTTTCTTCTGCTTCTCCTTCTGCTTCTCCTTCTGCTTTTGCTTCTCTTTCTGCTTCTGCTTCTCCTTCTGGTTCTCCTTCTTCTTCTCCAGATTCTGCTTCTTCTGCTTCTCCTTCCGCTTCAGGTTCTGCTTCTCCTTCTTCGGCTTCTTCTGCTTCTATTTCTGCTTCTCCTTCTGTTTCTGCTTCTCTTTCTGCTTCTGTTTCTTCTCCTTCTTCGATTTGTTCTGCTTATGCTTCTACTACTTCTCCTGCTTCTCCTTCTGTTTCTCTTTATTCTTATCCTTCTGCTTCTCCTTCTCCTTCTCCTTCTTCTGCTTCTCCTTCTGCTTTTGCTTCTCCTTCTGCATCTTCTTCTGTTTCAATTTCTCCTTCTTCTGCTTTTCATTCTTCTTCTGCTTCTCCTGCTTCTGCTTCTTCTGCTTCTCCTGCTTCTCCTTCTCCTTCTCCTTCTCTTTCTGTTTCTACTTATCCGTCTGTTTCTCCTACTCCTAATCCTTCTCTTTCTCCTCCTTCTTCTTCTTCTGCTTTTCCTGCTTGTTCTTCTTCTGCTTCTTATTCTTATTCTGCTTTTTCAGTTTCTTCTGCTTCAGCTTCTGCTTCTTCTGCTTCTCCTTCTGCTTCTGTTTCTCAAATAAAGCTTCTGCTCTTCTCCTTCTTCTGTTTCTTCTGCTTCAGCTTCTCCAGC
>NW_012317961.1:0-1890 GCF_000151885.1 Dipodomys ordii
CATCCTTTTTCTGCTTCTCTTTCTGCTTCTCATTCTGTTTCTCCTTCTTCTTCTCGTTCTTCTGCTTTTCCTTCTGCTTCTCCTTCTGCTTCTGCATCTTCTGCTTCTTCTGCTACTGCCTCTGCTTCTTCTGTTTCTTCTGCTTCTCCTTTTGCTTCTCTTTCTGCTTCTGCTTCTCCTTCTGCTTCTCCAGATTCTGCTTCTTCTGCTTCTCCTTCTGCTTCAGGTTCTGCTTCTGCTTCATCGGCTTCTTCTGCTTCTGCTTCTCCTGCTGCTGCTTCTTCTGCTTATCATTCTGCTTTTCCTTCTGTTTCTGCTTCTCCTTCTGCTTCTGCTTCTTCTTCTTCTGTTTGTTCTGTTTTTGCTTCTCCTGCTTCTGCTTCTCCTGCTTCTCGTTCTGCTTCTCTTTCTGCTTCTCCTTCTCCTTCTCCTTCTTCTGCTTCTCCTTCTCCTTCTGCTTCAATTTCTCCTTCTGCTTCTCATTCTGCTTCTGCGTCTTCTGTTTCTTCTGCTTCTCTTGCTTCTGCTTCTCCTGCTTCTCCTACTTCTCGTGCTGCTTTTCCTTCTGCGTCTCTTTCTTCTTCAGCTTATCCTTTTGCTTCTCCTTCTCCTAATCCTTCTCTTTCGCCTTATCCTTCTTGTCTTCTGCTTGTCCTGGTGCTTCTGCTTCTGCTTATTCTACTATTTCTGTTTCTTCTGCTTCTTCTGTTTCTCCTTCTGCTTCAATTCTGCTTCTGCTTCTTCGACTTCTCCTCTTTCTTCTGCTTCTGCTTCTCCTGCTTCTTCTGCTTCTCCTGCTTCTCTTTCTGCTTCTCCTTCTGCTTCTGCTTCTCCTTCTGCTTCTGCTCTTCTTCTTCTGTTTCTTTTGCTTCTGTTTCTTCTTCTTCTGTATCTTCTGATTCTACTTCTGCTTCTCCTTCATCTCCTCTTTCTGCTTCTATTTCTGCTTCTTCTGATTCTCCTGCTTCTACTTCTTGTTCTCCTTCTGTTTCTGCTTCTCTTTCTGCTTCTACTTCTCCTTCTGCTTCTCCTTCTGCTTCTCCTTCTCCTTCTTCTTCTTCTGCTTCTCCTGCTGCTTCTTCTTCTGCTTCTTCTGCTTTTTCTCTTTCTTCTTCTTCTGCTTCAGCTTCTGCTTCTTCTGCTTCTCCTTTTGCTTCTGCTTCTCCGTCTGATTCTGCTTCTGCTCTTCTCCTTCTTCTGTTTCTTCTACTTCTGCTTCTCCTGCTTCTTTTTCTTCTGCTTCTCCTACTTCTCCTTCTGCTTCTCCGTCTCATTCTCCTTCTCCTTCAATTTCTCCTTCTTGTGTTTCTCATTCTGCTTCTGCTTCTCCTGCTTCTGCTTCTTCTGTTTCTCCTTCTGCTTCTCCTTCTGCTTCTCTTTCTGCTTCTTATTCTGCTTCTGCTCCTCCTACTCCTAATCCTTCTCTTTCTCCTTCTTCTTCTTCTGCTTCTCGTCCTGCCTCTGCTTCTTCTGCTTGTTCTGTTTCTTCTGCTTCTGCTTTTCCAGCTTCTGCTGCTTCTGCTTCTCCTTCTGCTTCAGGTTCTCCTTCTGGTTCTTGGGCTTCTTCTGTTTCTTCTGCTTCTGCTTCTCCTGCTACTGCTTCTTCTGCTTCTCTTTCTGCTTCTCCTTCTGCTTCTGCTTCTCCTTCTGCTCCTTCTCCTTCTTCTGTTTCTTCTTCTGCTGCTGCTTCTCCCGCTTCTGCTTCTTCTGCTTCTCCTGCTTGTCCTTCTCGTTCTGCTTCTCCTTCTCCTTCTTCTGCTGCTCTTTCTGCTTCTGCTTCTGCTTCTTCTGATTCTTCAACTTCTCCTTCTTCTTCTCCATCTGTTTCTGCTTCTCTTTCTGCTTCTGCATCTCCTTCTGCTTCATCTTCTGCTGCTCCTTCTCCTTCTT
>NW_012317962.1:0-1890 GCF_000151885.1 Dipodomys ordii
CAGGAGAAGCAGAGCAGAAGAACAGAAGAAGGAGAAGAGCAGAAGCAGAAGGAGAAAGAGAAGCAGAAGGAGAAGCAGAAGAAGCAGAAGCTGAAGCAGAAGAAACTGAAAAAGCAGAAAAAGAAGAAGAAGCAGAAGAAGAAGAAGCAGGAAAAGCAGAAGAAGAAGGAGAAGGAGAAAGAGAAGGATTAGGAGTAGGAGAAACAGACGGATAAGAAGAAGCAGAAAGAGAAGGAGAAGGAGAAGCAGGAGAAGCAGAAGAAGTAGAAGCAGGAGAAGCAGAAGCAGAATGAAAAGCAGAAGAAGGAGAAATTGAAACAGAAGAAGATGCAGAAGGAGAAGCAGAAGCAGAAGCAGGAGAAGCAGAAGAAGGAGAAGGGGAAGGAGAAGCAGAAGGATAAGAATAAAGAGAAACAGAAGGAGAAGCAGGAGAAGCATAAGCAGAAGAAATAGAAGAAGGAGAAGAAACAGAAGCAGAAAGAGAAGCAGAAACAGAAGGAGAAGCAGAAATAGAAGCAGAAGAAGCCGAAGAAGCAGAGCAGAACCTGAAGCGGAAGGAGAAGCAGAAGAAGCAGAATCTGGAGAAGAAGAAGGAGAACCAGAAAGAGAAGCAGAAGCAGAAAGAGAAGCAAAAGCAGAAGGAGAAGCAGAAGAAACAGAAGAAGCAGAAGCAGTAGCAGAAGAAGCTGAAGATGCAGAAGCAGAAGGAGAAGCAGAAGAAGGAGAAGCAGAAGGATAAGCATAAAGAGAAACAGAAGGAGAAGCAGGAGAAGCAGAAGCAGAAGAAGGAGAAGAAGAAGAAGCAGAAAGAGAAGTAGAAACAGAAGGAGAAGCAGAAATAGAAGGAGAAGAAGCCGAAGAAGCAGAAGCAGAACCTGAAGCACAAGGAGAAGCAGGAGAAGCAGAAGAAGCAGAATCTGGAGAAGAAGAAGGAGAACCAGAGGGAGAAGCAGAAGCAGAAAGAGAAGCAAAAGCAGAAGGAGAAGCAGAAGGAGAAACAGAAGAAACAGAAGAAGCAGAAGCAGTAGCAGAAGAAGCTGAAGATGCAGAAGCAGAAAGAGAAGCAGAAGGAATAGCAGAAGAACGAGAAGGAGAAGGAGAAACAGGAGAAGCAGAAGGATAAGCAGAAAGAGAATCAGGAAAAGCAGAAGTAGCAGAAGCAGACGGAGAAGCAGCAGAAGAAGAAACAGAAGAATGAGAAGGTGCAGAAGCCGAAGGAGAAGCAGTAGCAGAAGGAGAAGCAGAAAGAGAAGCAGGAAAAGCAGAAGAAGCAGAAGCAGAAGCAGAAGAAACAGGAAAAGGACATGAAGCAGAAGCAAAAGGAGAAGCAGAAACAGAAGGAGAAGCAGAAAGATAAGGAGGGGAAGCAGAAGAAGCAGAAGCAGGAGTAGCAGAAGCATAAGAATCCGAAGAAGCAGAAGCAGAACCTGAAGCAGAAGGAGAAGCAGGAGAAGCAGAAGAAGCAGAATCTGGAGAAGCAGAATGACAAGCTGAAGGAGAAGCAGAAGCAGAAAGAGAATCAAAAGCAGAAGGAGACGCAGAAGAAACAGAAGAAGCAGAAGCAGTAGCAGTTTCAGGAGAAGGAGACGCAGAAGGAAAAGCAGGAGAACAAGAAGGAGAAAGAGAAACAGAAGCAGAAGGAGAAGGAGAATCAAAAGGAGAAGCAGAAGAAGCAGAAGGAGAAGCAGAAGAAGAAGCAGAAGCAGAAGACGATGCAGAAGGAGAAGCAGGAGAAGCAGAAGAAGCAGAAGCAGAACGAGAAGCAGAAGTAGGAGATGGAGAAGGAAGGGCAGCAGAATCAATAGGGGAAGCAGAAGGAGAAGCAGAAGCAGAATGAGAAGCAGAAAGAGAAGCAGTAGAAGCAGAAGAAGCAGGAAAAGCAGAAGCAGA
>NW_012317963.1:0-1890 GCF_000151885.1 Dipodomys ordii
TCATGTGTTTCCCCCTGTGTATTGCTGTGTACCGGCTGTGTCCCGCTGTGTACCGATGTGTCCCCGCTGTGTCCCCGCTGTGTCTCCCTGCTGTCCCCCACTGTGTCCCCACTGTGTTCCGCTGTGTCCCCGCTGTGTCCCTGCTGTGTCTCCCTGCTGTTCCCCCTGTGTCCCCTCTATGTCCCGCTGTTTCCCGCTATATCCCGCTGTGTCCTCGCTGTGTCCGGCTGTGTCCCCGCTGTTCCCCGCTGTGTCCCCTGCTGTGTCCCGCTCTTTCACGCTGTGTCCTGCTGTGTCCTTGCTGTGTCCCCATTTGTGTCATGCTGTCTCTTCCCTGGGTCCCCTGCTTGGTCCCGCTGTGTCCCCATGTGTCCCGCTGTGTCCTGGCTGTGTATCCCTCTGTGTCTCGCTGTGTCCTTGCTCTGTCCCCCACTGTGTCCCCGCTGTGACCCGATGTGTCCCTGCTGTGTCCCCCGCTGTGTACCGCTGTGTCCCGGCTGTGTCCTCCGCTGTGTCCCGCCCTTTCACGCTGTGTCCTGCTGTGTCCTTGTTGTGTCCCCATTTGTGTCCCGCTGTGTCCTCTCTGTGTCCCCTGCTGTGTCCCGCTGTGTCCCCATGTGTCACGCTGTGTCCTCTCTGTGTATCCTTCTGTGTCCCGCTGTGTCCTCACTGTGTCCCCCACTGTGTCCCCGCTGTGACCCGCTGTGTCCCTGCTGTGTCCCTGCTGTGTCCCGCTGTGTCCCGCTGTGTCCCCGATGTCCCCTGCTGTGTCCCACTGTGTCCCGATCTGTCCCGCTGTGTCCCGCTGTGTACGCCTCTGTGTCCGCTTCTGTGTCCCCGCTGTGTCCCGCTGTGTCCCGCTGTGTTCCCCGCTGTGTTCCCCGCTGTGTCCCGCCGTGTCATCGCTTGTCCCCGCTGTGTCCCGATCTGTCCCGCTGTGTCCCGCTGTGTACGCCTCTGTGTCCGCTTCTGTGTCCCCGCTGTGTCTGCTGTGTCCCGCTGTGTTCCCGCTGGGTCCCGCTGGGTCCTGCTGTGTCCCCCCTGTGTCCCCGCTGTGTCCCTTCTGTGTCCTCGCTGTCCCCCGTTGTGTCCCGGTGTGTCCCCCGCTGTGCCCCGCTGTGTCCCGCTCTGTCCCCGCTGTGTCCCGCTGTGTCCCGTTGTGTCCCCGCTCTGTGCTCGCTGTGTCCCGCTGTGTACCCCGCTGTGTCCAGCTGTGTTCCCGGTGTGTCCTGCTGTGTCCCCTCTCTGTCCCCCGCTGTGTCCTCGCTGTGTCCCGCTGTGTCCCCTGCTTTGTCTCGCTGTGTCCCCGCAGTGTCCCCTCTGTGTCCCACTGTGTCACACTGTGTCCCGTTGTGTCCCACTTTGTCCCCCGCTGTGTCCCCCGCTGAATCCCCTCTGTGTCCTCGCTGTGTCCTGTTGTGTCCCCACTGTGTCCCCCGCTGTGTCCCACTGTGTCCCGCTGTGTACCCTGGTGTGTCCCGCTATGTTCCCGCATTGTCCCCGCTCTGTCCCGCTGTGTCCCGCTGTGTCCCGTGGTGTCCTGCTTTGTTCCCCGCTGTGTCCCCCGGTGAGTCCCCGCTGTGTCCCCACTGTTTCCCACTGTGTCCTCGCTGTGTCTCACGCTGTGTTCCGCTGTGTCCTCGTTGTGTCCCCTGCTGTGTCCCGTTGTGTCCCCAGCTGTGTACCCCACTGTGTCCCGCTGTGTCTCCGCTGTATCGACACTGTGTCCCACTGGGTCCCGCTGTGTCCTCGCTGTGTCCCCCGCTGTTTCGCGCTGTGTCCCCCGCTGTGTCCCGCTGTGTCTACTGCTGTGTCCTTGCTGTGTCCCGCTGTGTCCCGCTGTGTCCCGATGTGTCCTCTCTGTGTCCACGCTGTGTTCCGCTGTTTCCT
>NW_012317965.1:0-1890 GCF_000151885.1 Dipodomys ordii
TTAGGAGTAGGAGAAACAGAAGGATAAGCAGAAGCAGAAATGAGAAGGAGAATGAGAAGGAGAAGCAGGAGAAGCAGAAGAAGCAGAAGCAGGAGAAGCAGAAGCAGAAGAAACATAGGAAGGAGAAGAAGCAGAAGGAGAAGCAGAAACAGAAGGAAAAGCAGAAAGAGAAGCAGGAGAAGCAGAAGAAGCAGCAGCAGGAGAAGCAGAAGCCGAAGAAGCAGAAGCAGAACCTGAAGCAGAAGGAGAAGCAGGAGAAGCAGAAGAAGCAGAATCTGGAGAAGCAGAAGGAGAAGCAGAAGCAGAAAGAGAAGCAAAAGCAGAAGGAGAAGCAGAAGGGGAAGCAGAAGAAACAGAAGAAGCAGAGGCAGTAGCAGAAGAAGCAGAAGATGCAGAAGCAGAAGGAGAAGCAGAAGGAAAAGCAGAAGAACGAGAAGGAGAAGGAGTAGGAGAAACAGAAAGAGAAGCAGAAAGAGAAGCAGAAGAAGGAGCAGGAGAAGGAAAAGCAGCAGGAGAAGCAGAAAGAGCAGCAGAAGGAGAAGCAGAAGCAGAACCTGAAGCAGAAGGAGAAGCAGGAGAAGCAGAAGAAGCAGAATCTGGAGAAGAAGGAGAACCAGAAGGAGAAGCAGAAGCAGAAAGAGAAGCAAAAGCAGAAGGAGAAGCAGAAAGAGAAGCAGAAGAAACAGAAGAAGCAGAAGCAGTAGCAGAATAAGCTGAAGATGCAGAAGCAGATAGAGAAGCAGAAGGAATAGCAGAATAACGACAAGGAGAAACAGAAGGAGAAGAAGAATGAAAAGCAGAAGCAGAAGCAGGAAAAACAGAAGAAGCAGAAACAGACGGAGAAGCAGAAGAAGGAGAAGCAGAAGCAGAAGAAGAAGCAGAAGGAAAAGCACAAGCAGAAGGAGATGCAGAAGGAGTAGCAGGAGAAGCAGAAGAAGCAGAAGCAGAAGGAGAAGAAGGAGGAGAATAGGCAGAATCAGGAGAAGCAGAAGGAGAAGTAGAAAGAGAAGCCGACGAAGAGAAGCAGAACGAGAAGCAGGAAAGCAGAAGAAGCAGAGCGGGAGAAGCAGAAGAAGAAGAAACAGAAGAAATAGAAGGAGCAGAAGCAGAAAGAGGAGCAGAAGTAGAAGTAGAAGCAGAAAGAGAAGCAGGAAAAGCAGAAGAAGCAGAGGCAGGAGAAGCAGAAGCAGAAGAAACGGGAGAAGGACAAGAAGCAGAAGCAGAAGGAGAAGCAGAAACAGAAGGAGAAGCAGAAAGAGAAGGAGGGGAAGCAGAAGCAGGAGAACCAGAAGCATAAGAATCCGAAGAAGCAGAAGCAGAACCTGAATCAGAAGGAGAAGCAAGAGAAGCAGAAGAAGCAGAATCTGGAGAAGCAGAATGAGAAGCTGAAGGAGAAGCAGAAGCAGAAAGAGAATCAAAAGTAGAAGGAGAAGCGGAAGAAACAGAAGAAGCAGAAGCAGTAGCAGTTGCAGCAGAAGCAGAAGGAGAAGCAAAAGTAAAAGCAGAAGAACGAGAAGGAGAAGGAGAAACAGAAGGAGAAGCAGAAGAAGCAAAAGGAGAAGCAGAAGGAGAAACAGAAGCAGAAGAAGCAGCAGAAGGAGAAGCAGAAGCACAAGAAGATGCAGAAGGAGAAGCAGGAGAAGCAGAAGAAGCAGAAGCAGAAGGAGAAGGAGAAGTAGGAGAAGGAGAAGGAAGAGCCGCAGAAGCAATAGGAGAAGCAGAAGCAGAATGAGAAGCAGAAAGAGAAGCAGTAGAAGAAGAAGAAGCAGGAAAAGCAGAAGCAGCAGAAAGAGAAGAAGAAGAAGAAGAAGAAGAAGAAGAAGAAGAAGAAGAAGAAGAAGAAGAAGAAGAAGAAGAAGAAGAAGAAGAAGAAGAAGAAGAAGAAGAAGA
>NW_012317966.1:0-1890 GCF_000151885.1 Dipodomys ordii
GCAAGAGAGCCACTCTTGATGTGAATATTAAGCAGAGATGAGTCTCGTAGACTCTGCAGAAGGAGTAGAAATCTTCACTTTTCAATCTAGTAGCTGCATAGGATTACACTCATGCGGGAGCAGAGCCAGAAGTAGTAGCATAATATGCATCAGTAGCGGCAGCATAGGGTGAAGCATAAGAGTATTACATAAAATAAGTCTGCGACTTAGACGAAATGTTAAGCATCATTTGAGGCGGAAGAGGAGGAGGACCAGCACAAGCGGAGGAGGACAATATGCATCAGCAGGAGTAGCATAAGCAGCCGATCCAGATGCCGAAGAAGAAGAAGAAGAAGCAGAAGAAGATGAAGTAGAAGTAGAAGAAGAAGAAGAAGAAGAAGAAGAAGAAGAAGAAGAAGAAGAAGAAGAAGAAGAAGAAGAAGAAGAAGGAGAAGAAGAAGAAGAAGGAGAAGAAGAAGAAGAAGAAGAAGAAGGAGAAGAAGAAGCAAAAGGAGAAGAAGAAGCAAAAGAAGAAGGAGAAGCAGAAGAAGCAGAAGGAGCAGAAGAAGAAGCAGAAGTAGAAGCAGAAGGAGAAGTAGAAGAAGGAGAAGGAGGAGCAGAAGGACAAGCAGCAGGAGAAGCAGAAAGAGAAGCAGAAGAAGCAGAAGCAGGAGAAGCAGAAGCAGAAGAAAAAGAAGAAGCATGAGAAGCAGAAGCAGAGGGAGAAGGAGCACATGTAGAAGCAGAAGGAGAAGCAGAAGGAAAAGCAGAAAAACGAGAAGGAGAAGGAGAAACAGAAGGAGAAGCAGAAGGAGAGGCAGAGGGAGAAGCCGAAGGAGAAGCAGGAAAACCAAAAGAAGCAGAAGCAAAAGGTGAACCAAAACAAGCAGGAGAAGCAGAAGCAGAAGAAGAAGCATAAGAACAAGCACAAGCAGAAGGAGATGCAGAAGGAGAAGCAGGAGAAGCAGAAGCTGAAGAAGAAGCAGAAGTAGGAGAAGGAGAAGGAGGAGAAGGAGAAGCAGAAGCAGAATGAGTAGCAGAAAGAGAAGCAGGAGAAGCAGAAGAAGCAGAAGCAGGAGAACCCGAAAGAGAAGAAGAAGAAGAAGCAGAAACAGAAGCAGGAGAAGCAGGAGAAGCTAAGAAGCAAAAGCAACTGAAGCAGAAGCAAAAGAAACAGAAGAAGCATAAGTAGCAGAAGCAAAAGCAGAAGTAGAAGCAGAAGAACGAGAAGGAGAAAGAGAAATATAAGGAGAAGCAGAAGCAGAAGGAGAAGCAGAAGTAGGAGAAGGAGAAGGAAGAGCAGCAGAAGCAATAGGAGAAGCAGAAGCAGAATGAGAAGCAGAAAGAGAAGCACTAGAAGCAGAAGAAGCAGGAAAAGCAGAAGAAGAAGAAAGAGAAGAAGAAGAAGAAGAAGAAGAAGAAGAAGAAGAAGAAGAAGAAGAAGAAGAAGAAGAAGAAGAAGAAGAAGAAGAAGAAGAAGAAGAAGAACAAGAAGAAGAAGAAGAAGAAGAAGAAGAAGAAGAAGAAGAAGAAGAAGAAGAAGAAGAAGAAGAAGAAGAAGAAGGAGAAGAAGAAGGAGGAGGAGAAGCATAAGGAGAAGCATAAGGAGAAGCATAAGGAGAAGCATACGGAGAAGCAGTAGAAGCAGAAGTAGCAGAAGCAGGAGAAGCAGAATCAGAAGAAAAAGAATAAGCAAAAGAAGCAGATCAGTGGGAGAAGCAGAAGAAGGAGAAGGTGAAGGAGCAGCAGAAGGAGAAGCAGAAGCAGAAGAATCAGGAGAAGCAGAAGCAGAAGAAACAGAAGAAGGAGAAGAGCTGAATCAGAAGTATAATCAGAAGCAGAAGGAGAAGGAGAAAGAGTAGCAGGATAAGCAGAAGAAGATGAAGCAGGAGAAGCAGAAGGAGAAGAAGC
>NW_012317967.1:0-1890 GCF_000151885.1 Dipodomys ordii
TCTCCTGCATCTCCTACTTCTCGAGCTGATACTCAATCTGCTACTCATTCTCCTACTTAAGATACTCCTTCAGATTCAGCTTCTCATTCTGCTTCTGCTTCTGCTTCAATATCTCCTTCGGCTTCTCATTCTGCTTCTGCGTCTTCTGATTCTTCAGCATAACCAGCAAAAAGCTTAACCAGCTTAAGCTTCTCCTGCTTCTGCTTCTCCTGAATCTCCTACTTCTCGAGCTGCTTCTCCTTCTGCGTCTCTTTTGCTTCTGCTAATCCATCTGCTTCTCCTACTCCTAATCCTTCTCTTTCGCTTTCTCCTTCTCCTTCTTCTGCTTCTCATGCTTCTCCTTCGGCATCTTCTTCTGCTTCTGCTTCTCCTTCTGCTGCTTATTCTGCTCTGCTTCTCCTTCTGCT
The DNA here is from genome assembly GCF_000151885.1 of Dipodomys ordii. Lineage (NCBI taxonomy): Eukaryota > Metazoa > Chordata > Mammalia > Rodentia > Heteromyidae > Dipodomys > Dipodomys ordii. Next base: position 408 of record NW_012317967.1, read on the forward strand.
GCTTCTTCTGCTTCTGCTTCTCCTTCTTCTGCTTCTCTCTCTGATTCTGCTTCTTATGCTTATTCTTTTTCTCCTGCTTCTGCTTCTTCTGCTTCTACTGCTTCTCCTTCTCCTTCTCCTTCTTCTTCTCCTTCTCCTTCTCCTTCTCCTTCTCCTTCTTCTTCTTCTTCTTCTTCTTCTTCTTCTTCTTCTTCTTCTTCTTCTTCTTCTTCTTCTTCTTCTTCTTCTTCTTCTTCTTCTTCTTCTCTTTCTGCTGCTTCTGCTTTTCCTGCGTCTTCTGCTTCTAGTGCTTCTCTTTCGGCTTCTCCTTCTGCTTCTTGTCCTTCTCCTGTTTCTTCTGCTTCTGCTTCTTCTGCTTCTGCTTCTTCTACTTTTCCTGCTTCTCTTTCTGCTTCTCCTTCTGCTTCTGCTCCTTCTATTTCTTCTTCTTCTGCTTCTCCCGCTCTGCTTCTTCTGCTTCTCCTGCTTCTCGTTCTGCTTCTCTTCGTCGGCTTCTCTTTCTACTTCTCCTTCTGCTTCTTCTGATTCTGCTTCTTCTCCTTCTGCTTCTCCTTCTGCTTCTGCTTCTTCTGCTTCTCCTGCTACTCCTTCTGCATCTCCTTCTGCTTGTGCTTTTCCTTCTGCTTCTTCTTCTGCTTCTGCTTCTCCTTCTTCTGCTTCTCCGTCTGTTTCTGATTCTTCTGCTTTTCATGCTTCTCCTTCTGCTTTTCATTCTTCTTCTCCTTCTGTTTCTCCTTGTCGTTATTCTGCTATTCCTTCTGCTTCTCTATCTGCTTCTGCATCTTCAGCTTCTTCTGCTACTGCTTCTGCTTCTTCTGTTTCTTCTGTTTCTCTTTCTGCTTCTCCTTCTGCTTTTGCTTCTCTTTCTGCTTCTGCTTCTCCTTCTGGTTCTCCTTCTTCTCCAGATTCTGCTTCTTCTGCTTCTCCTGCTTCTCCTTCTGCTTGAGGTTCTGCTTCTGCTTCTTCAGCTTCTTCTGCTTCTATTTCTGCTTCTCCTTCTGTTTCTGCTTCTCTTTCTGCTTCTGCTTCTTATCCTTCTTCTATTTCTTTTGATTCTGCTTCTCCTGCTTCTGCTTCTCCTGCTTTTCCTTCTGTTTCTCTTTATGCTTCTCCTTCTGCTTCTCTTTCTTCTGCTTCTACTTCTGCTTCTGCTTCTGCTTCTCCTTCTGCTGCTCTTTCTGCTTCTCCTGCTGCTTTTCCTTCTCCTGCTCCTTCTTCTGCTTCTCTTTCTGCTTCTCCTTCTGTTTCTCCTACTCCTTCTCTTTCTCGTTCTTCTGCTTTTCCTTCTGCTTCTCCTTCTGCTTCTGCATCTTCTGCTTCTTCTGCTACTGCCTCTGCTTCTTCTGTTTCTTCTGCTTCCCCTTCTGCTTCTCCTTCTGCTTTTGCTTCTCTTTCTGCTTCTGCTTCTCCTTCTGCTTCTCCAGATTCTGCTTCTTCTGCTTCTCCTGCTTCTCCTTCTGCTTCAGGTTCTGCTTCTGCTTGT
>NW_012317968.1:0-1890 GCF_000151885.1 Dipodomys ordii
GCTGTGTCCCCCGCTGTGACCCCATGTGTCCCGCTGTGTCCCGTGCTGTGTCCCGCTGTGTCATGCTGTGTCCCGCTGTGTCCCACTGTGTCCCGCTGTCTCCTCGCTGTGTCCCCACTGTGTCCCGCTGTGTACCCCTCTGTGTCCCGCTGTGTCCCTCTGTGTCCCCGCTGTGTCCCACTGTGTCCTGCTATGTCCCTGCTGTGTCCCGCTTTGTCCTCACTGTGTCCCCGCTGTGTCCCACTGTGTCCACCACTGGGTCCCCGCTGTGTCATTGCTATGTCCCGCTTTGTCCCCCGCTTTGTCCTGCTATGTCCCCGTTTTACCCAGTGTGTCCCCTCTGTAACCCTCTGTGTCCCACGCTGTGTCCCGCTGTGTCCCCGCTGTGTCCCCCCTGTGTCCCGTTGTGTTCCTGCTTTGTCCCGCTGTGTCCCCGCTGTATCCCCGCTGTATTCCCTCTGTGTCCCCCGCTGTGTCCGCCGCTGTGTCCCGCAGTGTCCCGCGCTGTGTCCCCCGCTGTGTCCCGCTGTGTCCTGATGTGTCCCGCTGTGTACCCCGCTGTGCCCGTTGTGTCCCATTGTATCCCCACTGTGTCCTGCTGTGTCCCGCAGTGTCCTCGCTCTGTTCCCTGCTGTGTCCCGCTGTGTCCCCGTTGTCCCCCGCTGTGTCCTGCTTTGTCACGCTGTGTTCCCCGCTGTGTCCCCCTGTTTCCTCCACTATGTCCCGCGCTGTTTCCCGCTGTTTCCCGCTGTGTCCCGATTTGTCCCCCCTGTGTCCCCCGCTTTGTCCCACTGTGTCCCCCCTATTTCCTCGCTGTGTCCCCCGCTGTGTCCCGCTGAGTCCCCCGCTGTGTCACACTGTGTCCCGCTCTGTACCTCTGTGTCGCGCTGTGTCCCGCTGTGTCCCCTCTGTGTGTCCGCTGTGTCCCGCTGTGTTGCCTGCTGTGTCCCGCTGTTTCTCCACTGTGTCCCGCGATGTGTCCCACTGTGTCCCCCGCTTTATCCTCCACTGTGTCCCGCTGTGTCCCCCACTGTGTCCTCCGGTGTGTCCCTCTGTGTCCCCCATTGTGTCCTGCTGTGCCCCGCTGTGTCCCGCTCTGTCCCCACTGTGTGCCCGCTGTGTCCCGCTGTGTACTCCGTTGTGTCCAGCTGTGTCACCGCTGTGTCCAGCTGGGTCCCTCTCTGTCTCCGCTGTCCCCCGCTGTGTCCCCCGCTGTGTCTCGCTGTGTCCCACACTCTGTCCCCCACTGTGTCCCGCTGTGTACCCCGCTGTGTCCCGCTGTATCCTCGCTGTGTCTCCCGCTGTGTCCGGTTGTGTCCCCAGCTGGGTACCCCGCTGTGTCCCGCTGTGTCCCCGCTGTATCAAAGCTTTGTCCCGCTGGGTCCCGCTGTGTCCTCGCTGTGTCCCCCGCTGTGTCCGGTTGTGTCCCCAGCTGGGTACCCCGCTGTGTCCTGCTGTGTCCCCGCTGTATCAAAGCTGTGTCCCGCTGGGTCCCGCTGTGTCCTCGCTGTGTTCCCCTCTGTGTCCCGCTGTGTCCCCCGCTGTGTCCCGCTGTGTCTACTGCTTTGTCCCCGCTGTGTTCCACTGTGTCTCGCTGTGTCCCGCTGTGTCCTCGTTGCGTCCCTCGCTGTGTTCTGCTGTGTCCTCGCTGTGTCCCCCGCTGTGTCCCGTTGTGTCCCCAGCTGTGGACACCGCTGTGTCCCGCTGTGTCCCCGCTGTATCGAGGCTGTGTCCGGCTGTGTCCCGCCGTGTCCTCGCTGTGTTCCCCACTATGTCCCGCTGTGTACCCCTCTGTGTCTCCTGCTGTGTCCGCTGTGTCCCGCTGTGTACTGCTGTGTCCCCCGCTGAGTCCCGCTGTGTCCCCGCGGTATCCAAATGTGTCCTCGCTGT
>NW_012317969.1:0-1890 GCF_000151885.1 Dipodomys ordii
GACACAGCGGGACACAGCGTGGACACAGCGTGACTCAGCGGGGGACACAGCAGTATACAGCGGGACACAGCAGGGACACAGCGGGGGACAGAGCGGGACACAGCGGGACACAGCAGGGGACACAGCAGGACACATAGGGGGACACGGAGGGGTACACAGCGCGACACAGCGGGACCCAGTGGGACACAGCATCTATTCAGCGGGGACACAGCGGGACACAGCGGGGACACAGCGGGACTCAGCGGTGACACAGCAGTACGCAGCGGGACACAGCGGGGACACAGCAGGGACACAGCCGGGGACACAGCGGGACACAGCGGGGGACACAGCGGGACACAGAGGGGGACACAGAGGGGTACACAGCGGGACACACCGGGTAACACAGCGAGGACTCAGCGGGACACAGCCGGACACAGCGTCGATACAGAGGGGACACAGCGGGACACAGCGGGGTACACAGCTGGGGACACAACGGGACACATAGGGGGACCCAGCGAGGACCCAGCGGAACACAGCGTGGGACACAGCAAGGACACAGCGGGACACAGCGGGACACAGCGGGGACTCACCGGGGGACACAGTGGGGGACAAACTGGTACACCACGCAACACAGTGGGACACAGCGGGAAACAGCGGGGACACTGCGGGAACATAGCGGGACAGAGCAGGGTATACAGCGGGACACAGCGGGAAACAGCGGGGGACACCGCAAGGACACAGCGGGTCACAGCGGGACACAGCGTGGATCAAAGCAGGAGACAACTGGGGACACAGCGAGGACACAGCTGGATACAGCGGGGTACACAGCGGGACACAGCGGGTATCACAGCAAGGACACAGCGGGGGACAAAGCGGGACACCAGGGGACACAGTGTGACACAACGGGACACAGCGGGGACACTTCAGGGACACAACGGGACAAAGCAGGGGACAAAGCGGGACACAGCGGGACACAGTGGGGGACAGAGTGGGGACAGCAGGGGACAGAGAGGCGACACAGAGGGACACAACGTGGACACAGCGGGACACAGCGGGGTACACAGTGGGACACAGCGGGCACACAGTGTGGACACAGCGGGACACAGCGGTACACAGAGGGGACAGAGCGGGACAGAGCGTGACACAGTGAGGACACATTGGGACACAGTGGGGACACAGTGGAACTCAGCAGGGGACACAACAGTACAAAGCGGGACACAGCGGGACACACGGGGGACACAGCAGGGACACAGCTGGGGACACAGTGGGTCACAGTGGGGACAAAGCTGGACACAGCGGTGTATACACAGCGGGACACAGCGGGGCCACAGCGGGGACACACCGGGACACTGAGGGTCACAGCAGGGACACAACGGGTCACAGCGGGACACAGCGGGGAACACAGTGGGACACAGCGGGGTACAAAGCGGGACACAGCGGGGGACACAGCGGGGGACACAGCGAGACAGAGCGGGACACAGCGGGAGACAGAAGGGGGACACAGCGGGACACAGCGGGGGACACAACGAGGACACATTGGGACACAGCATGGACACAGCGGGACTCAGCGGGGCCACAGCAATACACAGCGGGACACAGCGGGAAACACACCGAGGACACAGCGGGGGACAAAGCGGGACACCACGGGACACAGTGTGACACAGCGGGACAAAGCGGGGACACTGCAGGGACACAGCGGGTCAAGGCAGGGGACACTGCGGGACACAGCGGGGAACACAGCGTGGGACAGCAGGGGACAGAGGGGGGACAAAGCGGGACAAAGCGGGGACACAGCTTGACACAGCAGGGTACACAGCAGGACACAGCGGGCACACAGTGGAGACACAGCGGAACACAGCGGGACACAGCGGCGAAAGAGTGGGACAGAGCGTGACACAATGAGGACACATT
>NW_012317970.1:0-1890 GCF_000151885.1 Dipodomys ordii
GAAGCAGAAGAAGCTTTAATCAGCAGAATGAGTATCAGAAGAAGAAGCAGTAGTTTCTAAAGTAGCAGGAGAAGCAGAAGCAGATGAAAGAGAAGAAGGATTAGGAGTACGGGAAGCAGATGAAGAAGAAGAAGAAGAAGAAGAAGAAGAAGAAGAAGAAGAAGAAGAAGAAGAAGAAGAAGAAGAAGAAGGATATTCAGATTCAGATGAATATGCTGAAGTGGAAGGGAAATTTTTTAAGAAGTAGAAGAAGAAGATGAAGAAGAAGAAGAAGAAGAAGAAGAAGAAGAAAAAGAAGAAGAAGAAGAAGAAGAAGAAGAAGAAGAAGAAGAAGAAGAAGAAGAAGAAGAAGAAGAAGAAGAAGAAGAAGGACAAGCATAAGAAGAAGGAGAAGGAGAAAGAGAAAGAGAAGAAGGAGAACGAGAAGAAGAAGGAGAAGAAGAAGAAGAAGATGAAGAAAAAGAAGGAGAAGGAGAAGCAGAAGAAGGAGAAGGAGAAGGAGCAGCAGAAGGAGAAGCAGAAGCAGAAAGAGAAGCAGACAAAAGGAGAACAAGAAGGATAAGCAGGAGAATCAGAAGAAGCAGAAGTAGAAACAGAAAGAGAAGTAGAAGAAGTAGAAGCAGAAGTAGAATCAGAAGAAACAGAAGAAGAAGAAGAAACAGAAGCAAAAGAAACAGAAGAAGGAGAAGAGCAGAAGCAGAAGGAAAAGCAGAAGCAGAAGGAGAAGCAGAAAGAGAAGCAGGAGAAGCTGAAGAAGCAGGAGAAGCAGAAGCAGAAGAAACAGGAGAAGCCGAAGAAGCAGAAGCAGAATCTGAAGCAGAAGAAGAAACAGAAGAAACACAATCTGAAGCAGAAGCAGAAGAAACAGAAATATTAGAATAAGCAGAAGCAGAAACAGCAGGAGAAGCAGAAGAAGAAGACGGAGAAGGCGAGAGAGAAGGATTAGGCTTAGGAGAAGCAAAAGGATAAGCAGAAGCAGAAAGAGACGCAGAAGGAGAAGCAGCACGAGAAGTAGGAGAAGCTGGAGAAGTAGAAGCAGAAGAAACAGAAGAAACAGAAGACGCAGAAGCAGAATGAGAAGCAGAAGGAGAATTTGAAGCAGAAGCAGAAGCAGAAGGAGAAGCAGAAGCAGAAGGAGAAGCAGAAGAAGGAGAAGAGAAGCAGAAAGAGAATCAGAAAGAGAAGCAGAACGAGAAGCAGGAGAAGCAGAAGCAGGAGAAGCAGAAGCAGAAGTAACAGAAGAAGAAGAAGCAGAAGCAGAATGAGAAGGAGAAACAGAAGGAAAAGCAGAAAGAGAAGCAGAAGAAGCAGGAAAAGCAGAAGCAGAAGAAAGAGAAGAAGAAGGAGAAGAAGAAGAAGAAGAAGAAGAAGAAGAAGAAGAAGAAGAAGAAGAAGAAGAAGAAGAAGAAGAAGAAGAAGAAGAAGAAGAAGAAGAACGAGAAGAAGGAGAAGAAGAAGGAGAAGAAGGAGAAGAAGAAGAAGAAGAAGGAAGAGGAGGAGGAGGAGGAGGAGAAGGAGAAGCATAAGGAGAAGCAGTAGAAGCAGAAGAAGCAGAAGTAGAAGCAGAAAGAGAAGAAGAAGAAGGAGAAGCAGAAGTAGAATCAGAAGAAACAGAAGAAGAAGAAGCAGAAAAATCAGAAGCAAAAGAAACAGAAGAAGGAGAAGATCAGAAGCAGAAGCAGAAGGAGAAGCAGAAGCAGAAGGAGAAGGAGAAAGAGAAGCAGGAGAAGCAGAAGAAGCAGAAGCAGAAGAAACAGGAGAAGCCGAAGAAGCAGAAGCAGAATCTGAAGCAGAAGGAGAAACAGAAGAAGCACATTCAGAGTAGAAGCAGAGAAACAGAAAGTAGAAGCAGAAGCAGCCGGAGAACTAGAAGCAGAAGGCTAAAGAGAA
>NW_012317971.1:0-1890 GCF_000151885.1 Dipodomys ordii
GAAGCAGGAATGAGAAGCAGAATGGAGAAATTGAAGCAGAAAGCAGAAGCAGAAGGATAAGCCGAAGCAGAAGAAGGAGAAGCCAGAAGAAGGAGAAGGAGAAGCAGAAAAGAGAAGCAGAACGAGAAGCAAGAGAAGAAGTAGCAGGAGAAGCAGAAGCAGAAGAAACAGAATAAGGAGAAGAAGCAGAAGCAGAAGGAGAAGCAGAAACCGAAGGAAAAGCAGAAAGAGAAGCAGGAGAAGCAGAAGAAGCAGAAGCAGGAGAAGCAGAAGCAGAAGCCGAAGAAGCAGAAGCAGAACCTGAAGCAGAAGGAGAAGCAGAAGAAGCAGAATCTGGAGAAGCAGAAGGAGAAGCAGAAGCAGAAAGAGAAGCAAAAGCAGAAGTAGAAGCAGAAGGAGAACCAGAAGAAACAGAAGAAGCAGAGGCAGTAGCAGAAGAAGCAGAAGATGCAGAAGCAGAAGCAGATGGAAAAGCAGAAGAACAAAAAGGAGAAGGAGAAACAGAAGGAGAAACAGAAAGAGAAGCAGAAGAAGGAGCAGGAGAAGGAAAAGCAGCAGGAGAAGCAGAAAGAGCAGCAGAAGGAGAAGCAGGAGATGCAGAAACAGGAGAAGCAGAAGCAGAAGATACAGGAGAAGGACAAGTAGCAGAAGCAGAAGGAGAAGCAGAAACAGAAGGAGAAGCAGAAAGAGAAGGAGGGGAAGCAGAAGAAGCAGAAGCAGGAGAAGCAGAAGCATAAGAATCCGAAGAAGAAGAAGCAGAACCTGAAGCAGAAAGAGAAGCAGGGGAAGCAGAAGAAGCAGAATATGGAGAAGCAGAATGAGAAGCTGAAGGAGAAGCAGAAGCGGAAAGAGAATCATAAGCAGAAATAGAAGCAGAAGAAACAGAAAAAGCAGCAGCAGTTGCAGCAGAAGCAGAAGGAGAAGCAGAAGTAAAAGCAGAAGAACGAGAACAAGAAGGAGAAACAGAAGCAGAAGGAGAATCAGAAGGAGAAGCAGAAGAAGCAGAAGTAGAAGCAGAAACAGAAGAATAAGCAAAAGGACAAGCACAAGCAGAAGGAGATGCAGAAGGAGAAGCATGAGAAGCAGGAGAAGCAGAAGCAGAAGAAGAAGTAGAAGTAGGAGAAAAAGAAGGAAGAGCAGCAGAAGCAATAGGAGAAGCAGAAGCAGAAGGAGAAGCAGAATGAGTAGCAGAAAGACAAGCAGTAGAACCAGAAGAAGCAGGAAAAGCAGAAGCAGAAGAAAGAGAAGAAGAAGAAGAAGAAGAAGAAGAAGAAGAAGAAGAAGAAGAAGAAGAAGAAGAAGAAGAAGAAGAAGAAGATGAAGATGTAGAAGATGATGAAGGAGAAGAAGGAGAAGCATAAGGAGAAGCAGTAGAAGCAGAAGAAGCAGAATCAGGAGAGGCAGAAGCAGAAGAAACAGAAGAAGCAGACTGAGAAGCAGAAAGCGTAGCAGAAGAAAGAGAAATCGTAGGAGAAAGAGAAGAAGAATTAGAATCAGAAGAAGCAGAAGCAGGAGAAACAGAAATAGAAGAAGCAGAAGCAGAAGGAGAAGCAGAACAGAAGGAGAATCAGAAGAAGGAGAAGGAGAAGGAAAAGCAGAAATAGAAGAAGAAGTAGAAGAAGAAGAAGAAGAAGAAGAAGAAGAAGAAGAAGAAGAAGAAGAAGAAGAAGAAGAAGAAGAAGAAGAAGAAGAAGAAGGAGAAGCAGAAGGAGAAGCAGAAGGAGAAGCAGGAAAATCAGAAGAAGGAGAAGCAGAAGAAGCATAAGGAGAAGCAGAAGTAGGAGAAGCGAAAGAAGGAGAAGCAGAAGCAGAAGGAGATACGGAAGGAGAAGCAGATGAAGAAGGTGAAGCAGAAGCAGAATGAGAAGCAGAAGAAGGAGAAGTAGAAGG
>NW_012317972.1:0-1890 GCF_000151885.1 Dipodomys ordii
AAAGAAAAAATTAATTTTCTTCCCCGGCCCCCCCACCCGCCTTCGGGCTTCCCCGGGAGTCCTGCTCCTAATTATCTCTTTAATATCTCTATATCTTCCAGCCCCTGCTTCCTGACGGGATGGTGATATCGGGAAGCACTCAGCGGCAACCAGACAGCCAGAGGGGAACGCGAGCCATTCCTTGCAGGTGGCGTAACCGTCCATCCTCACCCCTCTTCCCCGCAGGCGATTACTCGACCACGACCACGACCTCCGACCCCCTCCCCCCGCACCAAAATCCACAACCCTACCCTCAGAACAAAATAAAACAAATTTGCTTGAATCTCACGCTGCCTTTTGTTTGTAATTGACGCAATAGGCGAAGGGGAGCGATCTCATTTCTGGTGCCTGACGGGGGGGGGGGAAGGGAGAGGGGGCGGGGGAATTGGAGAGGAGAGAAGAGGGGGCAGAGGGCATCTCAGTGTATCTGTGTGTGTGCGTGCGTGCATCTTTGAGGAAACTCAAAGTTGGGACGCGACAGAGAATGTATGTAGTCCAACCGGACCAATTCACCACGTCTCTGTCTCTTGTCTCTCTGTTTCTGTTTCTCTATTTCTCTCTCTGTGTCTCTCTTTGTCTCTGTCTGTCTGTCTGTCTGTCTGTCTGTCTGTCTCTCTCTCTCTCTCTCTCTCACTCTCTCGTTTGAATTCTGTCTCCCGACAGCCCGCCCGCCCGCACTCCCTCCCTCCTTTTCCTCTCGACTTGCCAGTCAATCCTGGGGCTTGAGCTACTGTACTGGCGCTCCAACACACAACGGTCCCACTCCGAGCCTGCCTGCCTGCCTGCCTGCCTATGCATGGGCCCCATACTCCAACGAGGCACATCATCATGCCCACGCCACCCCTTCTCTGAAAAGAAGGCAGTCTCTCTCGGGGCCAGCCAGCCTGGGCCGGTTTTCTCAGTCAGTCAGTGCGTGGTTTGTTTGTTCTTTTTTTTCCCCCATGCATTTCATGAGAGAAAACTGCAATTCACAAAACCACCACTAGATGGCGCGCGTTCGCCGTCGACAAGGTGGATGGGGCGGCGGGAGGGGCAAAACACGGGTCGGGTCAGTCACTCACTCAGTCAGTCAGTCCTCACCTACCCGGCAGTGGGGAGTGAGAGTTCTGACATACACATACATATAGGTTGTTATGATTCATTATTATCATCATTTGCTTTTCCTCTGTCGTAGCCATGACGACGGGGAGGGGGGACGGCAGGGTTTCGACCGCCAGCCGACGTGTTGCGGAGGGGGAGGGGGAGGGGGAGGAGTCGCTCGTTCCCTGGATAGATCCGTCTCCCCTCCTCTCCACCATTCTCTCCCTCCCCCCTCCCCCCGCCACCTCCCACCTTCGGGCTTCCCTGGAGTCCTGCTCCTAATTATCTCTTTAATATCTCTTTATCTTCCAGCCCCTGCTTCCTGACCGGATGGTGATATCTGAAGCACTCAGCGGCAACCAGATAGCCAGAGGGGAACGCGAGCCATCCATGCAGGTGGCGTAACCGTCCATCCTCACCCCCCCCCCGCAGGCGATTACTCGACCACGACCACGACCTCCGACCCCCCCCCCGCACCAAAATCCACAACCCTACCCTCGGAACAAAATAAAACAAATTTGCTTGAATCTCACGCTGCCTTTTGTTTGTAATTGATGCAATAGGCGAAGGGGAGGGATCTCATTTCTGGTGCCTGATGGGGGGGGGAGGGGGGAGGGGGCGGGGGAATTGGAGAGGAGAGAAGAGGGGGCAGAGGGCATCTCAGTGTATCTGTGTGTGTGCGTGCGTGCATCTTTGAGGAAACTCAAAATTCAGACGCGACAGAGCATGTAGGTAGTCCAGCCGGACCAATTCACCACGTCTCTGTCTCTT
>NW_012317973.1:0-1890 GCF_000151885.1 Dipodomys ordii
GCTATCTACTATTCTGTTCTCTGCTCTGCTCAGATTGTGTTCTCTGTTTCTCCTTCTGCCTCAGATCTGCTCTGCTTCTCGGCTCTCCTGTTTCTCTGATCTGCTTCTCCTGCTTCATCAGCTTCTCTGCTTCTCTTTCTGCTTCTCATCTGCTTCTGCTTTTCCTTCCGCTTCTGCTTCTGCTCTTCCCTTTCTTCTGTTTCTTTTGCTTCTGTATCATGACTTCTTCTTCTTCTTCTTCTTCTTCTTCTTCTTCTTCTTCTTCTTCTTCTTCTTCTTCTTCTTCTTCTTCTTCTTCTTCTTCTGTTTCTTCTGATTCTACTTCTGCTTCTCCTTCTTCTACTTCTCTTTCTGTTTCTACTTCTGCTTCTTCTGATTCTCTTGCTTCTCCTTTTGTTCTCATTCTGTTTCTGCTTCTCTTTCTACTTCTGCTTCTCCTTCTGCTGCTCCTTCTCCTTCTCCTTCTTCTGCTTCTCCCACTGCTTCTGCTTCTGCTTCTTTTGCTTATTCTATTTCTTTTGCTTCTCCTGCATCTACTGCTTCTCCTTATGCTTCTCCTTATGCTTCTCCTTAAGCTTCTCCTTCTCCTTCTTCTTCTTCTTCTTCTTCTTCTTCTTCTTCTTCTTCTTCTTCTACTTCTTCTTCTTCTTCTTCTTCTTCTTCTTCTTCTTCTTCTTCTTCTTCTTCTTCTTCTTCTTCTTCTTCTTCTTCTTCTGCTTCTTCTGCTTCTTCTGCTTCTCCTGGTTTTTCTGTTTCTACTGCTTCTATTTTTGCTTCTCATTCTGATTCTGCTTCTCCTTCTGCTTCTCCTATTGCTTCTGCTGCCCTTCCTTCTCCTTCTCCTTCTCCTTCTTCTGTTTCTCCTTCTGCTTCTGCTTCTTCTGCTTCTCCTGCTTCTCGTTCTGCATCTTATTCTGCTTCTGCTTCTCCTTCTGCTGCTTCTTCTACTTCTGCTTCTGCGTCTTCTGCTTCTCCTTCTGATTCTCCTTCTGCTTCTCCTTCTCCTTCTGCTACTTCTCCTTCTTCTGCTTCTCCCTCTGATTCTGCTTCTTTTGCTTATTCTTTTTCTTCTGCTTCTGCTTCTGCTGCTTCTGCTTCTCCTTCTGCTTCAGGTTCTCCTTCTGATTCTTCGGCTTCTTCTGTTTCTTCTGCTTCTGTTTCTCCTGCTTCTCCTGCTACTGCTTCTTCTGCTTCTCTTTCTGCTTCTCCTTCTGCTTCTGCTTCTCCTTCTGCTCCTTCTCCTTCTTCTGTTTCTTCTTCTTCTTCTTCTTCTTCTGCTTCTCCCGCTTCTTCTTCTTCTGCTTCTCCTGCTTGTGCTTCTCCTTCTGCTTCTCCTTCTCCTTCTTCTGCTGCTCTTTCTGCTTCTGCTTCTTAAAATTTTCCAACTTCTCCTTCTTCTTCTCCTTCTATTTCTGCTTCTCTTTCTGCTTCTGCATCTCCTTCTGCTTCACCTTCTGCTGCTCCTTCTCCTTCTTCTGTTTCTCCCTCTGCTTCTGTTTCTTATGCTTCTTCTTTTTCTTCTGCTTCTGCTTCTCCTGCTTCTGCTTCTTATGCCTCTACTGCTTCTTCTTCTTCTTCTTCTGCTTCTACTTCTCTTCCTGCTTCTGCTTCTCCTGCTTGTTTTTCTGCTTCTTCTGCTGTTTTTTCTACTTCCCCTTCTGCTTCTCTTTTTGCTTCTCCTTCTGCTTCTGCTTCTTCTGTTTCTGCTGCCTGAATTTCTTGTTCTACTTCTTCTGCTGCTTCTCCTTCTGCTTCTGCTTCTGTTTCTGCTTCTTCTCTTTCGGCTTCTCCTGCTTCTGCTTCTTGTCCTCCTCCTGCTTCTCTTTCTGCTTCTCATTCCGCTTCTGCTTCTGCTTCTCCTCCTTCTCCTTCTCCTACTTCTGCTTCTCC
>NW_012317974.1:0-1890 GCF_000151885.1 Dipodomys ordii
CTGCTGTGTCCCCTGCTCTGTCCCACTGTGTCCCCCGCTGTGTCCCTGCTGTGTCCCCGCTGTGTCCCGCTGTGTCCCGCTGTGTCCCCCGCTGATTCCCGCTGTGTCCCATATGTGTACCGCTGTGTCCTCGCTGTGTCCCCTGCTGTGTCCCCTGCTGTGTCCCCTTTGTCCCCCCTGTGTCCCCCGCTGTGTCCTGCTGTGTCCCCCGCTGTGTCCCGCTCTGTCCCCTGCTGTGTCCCCGCTGTGTCCCGCTGTGTCCTGCTGTATCCCGCTGTGACCGTGTTGAGTACCGCTATATCCCCGCTGTGTCCCGCTTTGTCATCGCTGTGTCCCACTGTGTCCCGCTGTGTCCCCCGCTGTGTCCCGCTGTGTCCCCCTCTGTGTCCCGATGTGTCCCCTGCTGTGTCCCTGCTGTGTCCCGCTGTGTTCCGCTGTGTCACGCTGTGTCCTCGCTGTGTCTCCCGCAGAGTCCCGCAGTGTCCTCGCTGTGTAACTCACTGTGTCCTGCTTTGTCCACTGCTGTGTCCCGCTGTGTACCCCTCTGTGTCCCCCGCTGTGTCCCCCGCTGTGTCCCGCTGTGTCCCGCTTTGTCCCCCGCTGTGTCCCTGCTGTGCTCCGCTGTGTACCGCTGTGTCTCGCTGTGTACTGCTGTGTCCCCCGCTGAGTCCTGCTGTGTCCCCGCTGTGTCCCAATGTGTCCTCGCTGTGTCCCCCGCTGTGTCCCGCTGTGTCCCCCCTGTGTCCCCCGCTGTGTCCCGCTGGGTCCGTCTGTGTCCCCTGCTGTGTCCCCTGCTCTGTCCCACTGTGTCCCCCGCTGTGTCCCGCTTTGTCATCGCTGTGTCCCCCGCTGTGTCCCGCTGTGTCCCACTGTGTCCTGTTGTGTCCCGCGATGTCCCACACTGTGTCCCGTTGTGTCCCCAGCTGTGTACCCCGCTGTGTCCCGCTGTGTCCCCGCTCTATCGATGCTGTGTCCCTTGCTGTTTCCCGCTGTGTCCCTGCTGTGTCCCGCTGTGTCCTCGCTGTGTCCCCCGCTGTCTCCCACTCTGTCCCCCGCTGTGACTCACGCTTTATCCCATCTGTGTCCCACTCTGTCCCGCTGTGTCCCGCTGTGCCCACACTGTGTCCCGTTGTGTCCACAGCTGTGTACCCCGCTGTGTCCCGCTGTGTCCCCGCTGTATCGACGCTGTTTCCCACTGGGTCATGCTGTGTCCTCCCTGTGTTCCCCGCTGTGTCCCGCTGTGTCCCCGCTGTGTGCCCACTGTGTCCCGCTGTGTACTTCGTTGTGTCCAGCTGTGTCACCGCTGTGTCCTCGCTGTGTCCAACGCTGTGTCCCACTGTGTCCTCACTGTGTCCCCCTCTGTGTCCCGCTGTGTCCCCCGCTATGTCCCGCTGTGACCAGCTGTGTCCCGCTCTGTCCCCGCTTTGTGCCCACTGTGTCCCGCTGTGTACTCCGTTGTGTCCAGCTGTGTCCCCGCTGTGTCCCGCTGTGTCCCCCGCTGATTCCCGCTGTGTCCCAGATGTGTCCCCCTGTGTCCCCGCTGTATCGACGCTGTGTCCCGCTTGGTCCCGCTGTGGCCTCGCTGTGTTCCCCGCTGTGTCCTGCTGTTTACCCCTCTGTGTCCCCCGCTGTGTCCCGCTGTGTCCCGCTGTGTACTGCTGTGTCCCCCGCTGAGTCCCGCTGTATCCCCGCTGTGTCCCAATGTGTCCATACTGGGTCCCGCGCTGGGTCCCGCTGTGTCCCCGCTGTGTCCCAATGTGTCCTCGCTGTTTCCCACGCTGTGTTCTGCTGTATCCTCGCTGTGTCCCCCGCTGTGTCCCGCTGTGTCCCCGCTGTATCGACGCTGTGTACCGCTTGGTCCCGCTGTGTCCCCCCTGTGTCCCCCGCTGT
>NW_012317975.1:0-1890 GCF_000151885.1 Dipodomys ordii
GCACACAGTGGGGGACACAGCGAGGACACAGCGGGACACAGAGGGATACACAGAGAGGACACAGCGTGACACATGGGGACACAGCGGGACACAGCGGGGGACACAGAGAGGACACAGCGGGACACAAATGGGGACACAGCAAGGACACAGCGGGACACAGCGGGAAAGAGCGGGACACAGCGGGGGACACAGCCGGGGACACAGCGGGAGACAGCGGGACACAGCTGGGACACAGCGGGGACACAACGGCACACAGCTGGGGACACAGGGGTACATAGGAGTTACACAGCGAGGACACACTAGAGACACAGCGGGACACAGTGGGACACAGTGGGGACACAGCGAGGACACAGCGGGACACAGCGGGACACAGCATGGACACAGCGGGTCACAGTGGGGAAATAGTGGGGGACACAGCGGGGGACACAGCGGGATACAGAAGGACACAGCGAGAACACAGCGGGACACAGGAGGACACAGAGGGGACACAGCGTCGGACACAGTGGGACACAGCGGGGACACAGAGAGACTCAGCGGTTACACAGCGAGGACACACCAGGGACACAGCGGGACACAGCGGACACACAGCGGGGACACAGCGGGACACACTGAGGACACAGCGGGACACAGCGGGGGCTACAGCGGGGGACAGCGGTGACACACCGGCGGACAGCGGGGACACAGCGGGACACAGCCGGACACAGCGGGGGACACAGCGGGACACAGTGGGAGACACAGCGGGGGACACAGCGGGACACAGCGGGGGACACAGTGGAACACAGCTAGGACACAGGGGGACACAGCGGGACACAGCGGGACACAGCGGGGACACAGAGGGACATAGCAGTTAAACAGCGAGGACACACCAGGGACACAGCGGGACACAGCGGACACACAGCCGGGACACAGGGGGACCCAGCGGGTACACAGCCAGGACCCAGCCGGACCCAGCGGGGACACAGCAGGACAAAGCGGGGGACACAGATGCGGACACAGCAGGACCCAGCGGGACACACAGAGACAGAGCGGGACACAGGGATAACAGATCGGGACACAGCGGGACACAGCGGGGGACACAGCAGGGGACACAGCGGGACACAGCGGGGGACACAGCGGGACACAGCGGGACACAGAGGGGACAAAGCAGGGGACAAAGCGGGGACACAGCGGGACACAGCGGGACAAAACGGGACATAGCTGGACACAGCGGGCACAAAGCAGGGGACACAGCGGGGGACAGCGGGGACACAGCCTGATACAGCAGTACACAGCGGGAAACAGCGGGGACACAGCAAGGACACAGTGGGACACAGCGTAGACACAGCGGGACACAGAAGGGACACAGCGGGGGACAGCAGGGAGACACAGCGGGGACACAGGGGAACACAGTGGGGACACAGCGGGGGACACAGCCGGAGAAACAGCGGGATACATCAGGGGACACAGGGGGGACACAGCGGGACACAGTGGGGACACAGTGTGACACAGCGGGACACATCGGGACACATCAAGGGACACAGCAGGACACTGCAGGGTACACAGCGGGACACAGCGGGACACAGTTGGACACAGCGGGGACACAGTAGGGGACACAGCGGGAAAGAGCGTGACACAGCGGGGGACACAGCCGGGGACACAGCGGGACATAGCAGTTACACAGCGAGGACACACCAGGGACACAGCGTGACACAGCGGGGACACAGCGGGGACACAGCGGGGACACAGCGGGGACACAGCGGGGACACAGCGGGACAAAGCGGGGCACACAGAGGTGGACACAGCAGGACACAGCGGGACACAGAGGGACAGAGCGGGAGACAGCGAGAACACAACGGGACACAGCAGGGGACACAGCAGGGGACACAGCGGAACACAGCGGGGACACAGCGG
>NW_012317976.1:0-1890 GCF_000151885.1 Dipodomys ordii
CAGCTGTGTCCTCCGCTGTCTCCTGCTTTGTCCCACGCTGTGTCCTACTGTGTCCCACTGTGTCCCTGCTGTGTCCCCCGCTGTGTCCCGCTGTGTCCCGCTGTGTCCCCCGCTGTGTCCTGCTGGGTCCCGCTGTGTCCCGGCTGTGTCCCTGCTGTGTCCGGCTGTGTCCCCCGCTGTGTCCCGCTGGGTCCCGCTGTGTCCCCCGCTGGGTCCCGCTGTGTCCCCGCAGGTTCACCGCTGTTTCACGCTATGTCCTGCTGTGTTCCGTGGTGTCCTGCTTTGTCCCCCGCTGTGTCCCGCTGTGTCCACTGCTGGGTCCCCGCTGGGTCCCGCTGTGTCTCGCTGTTTCCCGCTGTGTCCTCGCATTGTCCCATGCTGTGTTCCGCTGTGTCCTCCCTGTGTCCCCCGCTGTGTCCCGCTGTGTACCCCGCTGTGCCCCGCAGTGTCCCGCTGTGTCCCGCTGTGTCCTCGCTGTGTCCCACTGTGTCCCCCCTGTTTCCCCGCTGGGTCTTGTTGGGTCCCGCTGTGTCCCGCTGGGTCCCCCGCTTTCTCCCGCTGTGTCCCCGCAGTGTCCCCGCTGTGTCCCGCTGTGTCCCACTGTGTCCCCCTGTGTCCTCGCTGTGTCCCCTGCTGTCTCCCGCTTTGTTCCATGCTGTGTCCCACTGTGTCCCGCTGTGTCCTCGCTGTGTCCCCTGCTGTGTCCTGCTGTGTTCCCGCTGTGTCCCAAGCTGTGTCCCGCTTTGTCCTGCTGTATGCCCTGTTGTGTCCCACTATGTTCCCGCAGTGTCCCCGCTGTGTCCTCGCTGTGTTCCCCGCTGTGTCCCGCTGTGTCCCCCGCTGTGTCTCGCTGTGTGTGTACTGCTGTGTCCCCACTGTGTCCCGCTGTGTCTCGCTGTGTCCCGCTGTGTCCTCGCTGTTTCCCACGCTGTGTTCTGCTGTGTCCTCGCTGTGTCCCCCGCTGTGTCCCGTTGTGTCCCCAGCTGTGTACCCCACTGTGTCCCGCTGTGTCCCCGCTGTATCGACGCTGTGTCCCACTGGGTCCCGCTGTGTCCTCCCTGTGTTCCCCACTGTGTCCCGCTATGTACCCCTCTGTGTCCCTCGCTGTGACCCGCTGTGTCCCGCTGTGTACTGCTGTGTCCCCGGCTGTGTCCCGCTGTGTCCCCGCTGTGTCCCAATGTGTCCATGCTGTGTCCCGCGCTGGGTCCCGCTGGGTCCCCCCTGTTTCCCCCGCTGTGTCCCGCTGTGTCCGGCTGTGTCCCCCGCTGTGTCCCCCGCTGTGTCCCCCGCAGTGTCAGCGCTTTGTCCCGCTGTGTCCTCGCTGTGTCCCCCGCTGTCTCCAGCTCTGTACCCCGCTGTGTCTCAAGCTTTGTCCCCGCTGTGTCCCACTGTGTCCCGCTGTGTCCCGCTGTGCCCCCACTGTGTCCCGTTGTGTTCACAGCTGTGTACCACGCTGTGTAACGCTGTGTCCCCGCTGTATCGACGCTGTGTACCGTTGGGTCCCGCTGTGTCCTCGCTGTGTTCCCCGCTGGGTCCCGCTAGGTCCCCCCTGTGTGCTCCGCTGTGTCCCACTGTGTCCCGCTGTGTCCCCCGCTGTGTCCCCCGCTGTGTCCCTATGTGTCCCACGCTTTGTCCCCCTGTGTCCCCGCAGTTTCCCTGCTGTGTCCCGCTGTTTCCCACTGTGTTCTGTGGTGTCCCGCTTTGTCCACCGCTGTGTCCCCCGGTGAGTCTCCGCTGTGTCCCCGCTTTGTCCCGCTGAGTCCTCCATGTGTTCCCCGCTGTGTCCTGCTGTGTCCGGATGTGTCCCCCGCTGTGTCCCCGCAGTGTCAGCGCTGTGTTCTGCTGTGTCCTCGCTGTGTCCCACGCTGTCTCCCGCTGTGTCCCCCGCTG
>NW_012317977.1:0-1890 GCF_000151885.1 Dipodomys ordii
TGGTGAAGAAGCAGTATCTGAAGAAGCAGAAGATAAGTAGAAAGAGATGCCGTTGTAGTGTAGCAGTTCGAGATTCAGGAGAAGCAGATTAAGCAGAGCGTGAGAATCAGATGATGAAGAAGCAGAAGTAATAGAAGGAGCAGAAGCAGATGGAGGTGCAGATGGAGGTGCAGTAGCAGAAAGAGATGCAGTAAAAGTAGAAGAAGCAGATGCAGATGAATCTGTTTAGGAGAAGAAGGAGAAGCAGAAGCAGAAGGAGAAGCAGAATGAGATGCAGTAGTAGCAGAAGAAGCAGGAAAAGAAGAAGCAGCAGAAAGAGAAGAAGAAGAAGAAGAAGAAGAAGAAGAAGAAGAAGAAGAAGAAGAAGAAGAAGAAGAAGAAGAAGAAGAACAAGAACAAGAACAAGAACAAGAACAAGAACAAGAACAAGAAGAGAGATGAGAGAGTAGAGAGAGAAGAAGAAGAAGAAGAAGAAGAAGAAGAAGAAGAAGAAGAAGAAGAAGAAGAAGAAGAAGAAGAAGAAGAAGAAGAAGAAGGAGAAGGAGAAGGAGAAAGAGAAGAAGAAGGAGAAGGAGAAGCAGTTGAAGCAGAAGAAGCAGAAGCAGGAGAAACAGAAGCAGAACAAAAAGAATAAGCATAAGAAGCAGTATCAGAGGGAGAAGCAGAAGAAGGAGAAGCAGAAGCAGAAGAAGATGCAGAAGCAGAAGCAGGAGAAGCAGAAAAAGGAGAAGGAGAAGGCGAAAGAGAAGGATTAGGAGTAGGAGAAGCAAAAGGATAAGCAGAAGCAGAAAGAGACGCAGAAGGAGAAGAAGCACGAGAAGTAGGAGAAGCAGGAGAAGCAGAAGCAGGAGAATGAGAAGAAACAGAAGACGCAGAAGCAGAATGAGAAGCAGAAGGAGATATTGAAGCAGAAGCAGAAGCAGAAGGAGAAGCAGAAGCAGAAGGAGAAGCAGAAGAAGGAGAAGGAGAAGCAGAAAGAGAAGCAGAAAGAGAAGCAGCACGAGAAGTAGGAGAAGCAGGAGAAGCAGAAGCAGGAGATTCAGAAGAAACAGAAGACGCAGAAGCAGAATGAGAAGCAGAAGGAGAAATTGAAGCAGAAGTAGAAGGAGAAGCAGAAGCAGAAGGAGAAGCAGAAGAAGGAGAAGGAGAAGCAGAAAGAGAAGCAGCACGAGAAGTAGGAGAAGCAGGAGAAGCAGAAGAAACAGAAGACGCAGAAGCAGAATGAGAAGAGAAGGAGAAATTGAAGCAGAAGCAGAAGCAGAAGGAGAAGCAGAAGCTGAAGGAGAAGCAGAAGAAGGAGAAGGAGAAGCAGAAAGAGAAGCACAACGAGAAGCAGGAGAAGCAGAAGCAGGAGAACCAGAAGCAGAAGAAACATAGGAAGGAGAAGAAGCAGAAGGAGAAGCAGAAAGAGAAGGAAAAGCAGAAAGAGAAGCAGGAGAAGCAGAAGATGCAGCAGCAGGAGAAGCAGAAGCAGAAGAAGCAGAATAAGCAGAAGCAGAAGCAGAAGCAGAAGGAGAAGCAGGAGAAGCAGAAGAAGCAGAAGAAAAAGAATCTGGAGAAGCAGAAGGAGAAGCAAAAGCAGAAAGAGAAGCAAAAGCAGAAGGAGAAGCAGAAGAAACAGAAGAAGCAGAGGCAGTAGCAGAAGAAGCAGAAGATGCAGAAGCAGAAGGAAAAGCAGAAGAACGAGAAGGAGAAGGAGTAGGAGAAACAGAAGGAGAAGCAGAAAGAGAAGCAGATGAAGGAGCAGGAGAAGGAAAAGCAGCAGGAGAAGCAGAAAGAGCAGCAGAAGGAGAAGCAGGAGATGCAGAAACTTGAGAAGCTGAAGCAGAAGAAACTCAAGAAGGACTAGAAGCAGAAGCAGAAGGAGAAGCTGAAACAGAAGGAGAAGCA
>NW_012317978.1:0-1890 GCF_000151885.1 Dipodomys ordii
CACGAAAGGACAGCGCGGTACACAGGGGCAGACACAGCAATACACATCTTGGACACAGTGCGTACACAGCGGGCCACAGTGGGACACAGCGGGGACACAGCAGGACACAGCAGGGACACAGCGGGGACACAGCGGGGACACAGCGGGGGACACAGTGGGACACAGTGGGGACACAGAGGGACTCAGCGGTTACACAGCGAGGACACACCAGGGACACAGCGGGACACAGCGGAGACAAAGCAGTGACACAGTGAGACACAGCGAGGACACAGCGGGACACAGCGGAGGACACAGCGGGGGACAGCGGTGACACACCGGCGGACAGGTGGGACACAGCGGGACACAGCTGGGGACAGAGCGAGGACATAGCGAGACACAGCGGGGGACACAGCAGGGACAGTGGGGACACACATGCAGACAGCGGGGACACAGCGGGACACAGCGGGGGACATCGGGGACACAGCGGGACACAGCGGGACACAGCGGGACACATCGGGCAACACAGCACGACACTGCGTGGTACAAAGCGGAACACAGCGGGACACAAAGGTACAAAGCGGAACACAGCGGGACACAAAGGGACACAGAGGGGGACACAGCGTTACACAGCGGGACACAAAGGGGGACACAGCGTTACACAGCGGGGCACAGCGGGACACAGCGGGGAACAAAGGGGGCACACAGCGGGACACAGAGGGGAACAAAGGGGGCACACAGCGGGACACAGTGGGACACAGCAGGGTACACAGCGGGACACAGCGGAGACACAGCAGGGGCACAGTGGGAAACAGCGGGGACACAGCAGGGGCACAGTGGGAAACAGCAGGACACAGCGGGGGACAAAGCGGGACACAACGGGATACAGCGGGACACAGTGGGGGACACAGCAGGGGACACAGAGCCGCACACAGCGAGAGAGAGTGGAACACAGCAGGGACACAGCGGGGACACAGCGGGACATCGCGGGGACAAAGCGAGGACAGAGCGGGACACAGAGGTACACAGCTAGGGACACAGCGGGGGACAGTGGGGACAAACCGGGGAACAACGGAGACACAGCCGGACACAGCTGCAACACAGCAAGACACAGCGGGACACAGCCGGACACAGCAGGACACAGAGGGGAACACAGCGGGGGACACAGCGGGACACAGCGGGACACAGTGGGGTACACAGTGGGACACATCGGGGATACAGCAGGGACACAGCGGGACACAGCGGGACTCAGCGGGACACAGCGGGGGACAGAGCAGAATATAGTGGGGGACACAGCGGGGACACAGCGGGACAGAGCGGGGAACAAAGAGGGATATAGCAGGGGACACAGCGAGGACAAAGCAGGACACAGAGGGACACAGCAAGGGACACAGCAAGGCCACAACGGGACACAGCGGGACACAGCGGGGACACAGCGGGGGACACAGCGAGGACACAGCGGGGGATACAGCGGGACACAAAGGGGGACCCAGCATTACACAGCGGGGACACAGCGGGACACAGCGTGGACACAGCAGGGGACACAGCAGGACACAGAGGGGAACAAAGGGGGCACACATTCGGACACAGTGGGACACAGCAGGGTACAAAGCGGCACACAGGGGGGACACAGCAGGGGCACAGTGGGAAACAGTGGGACACAGCGGGGGACATAGCGGGACACACCAGGATACTGCGGGACACAGCGGGGGACACAGCAGGGGACACAGAGCCGCACACAGCGGGAGAGAGTGGAACACAAGAGGTACAGAGCGGGGACATAGCGGGGGACCCTGCGAGGACACAGCGTGACAAATGGGGACACAGCAAGACACAGCGGGGGCCCAGCGAGGACACAGCGGGACAGAGCGGAGGACACAGCGGGGGACAGCGGTGACACATTGGCGGACAGCG
>NW_012317979.1:0-1889 GCF_000151885.1 Dipodomys ordii
CTTCTTCTGTTTCTTCTGCTTCGGCTTCTCCAGCTTCTGCTTCTCCTGCTTCTCGTTCTGCTTCTCTTTCTGCTTCTCTTTCTCCTTCTCCTTGTCCTTCTCCTTCTTCTGCTTCTTCTTCTGCTTCTGCTTCTCCTTCTGCTTCTGCTTCAATTTCTCTTTCTGCTTCTCATTCTGCTTCTGCGTCTTCTGTTTCTTCTGCTTCTCTTGCTTCTGCTTCTCCTACTTGTCGTGCTGCTTCTCCTTCTGCGTCTCTTTCTGCTTCTGCTTATCCTTTTGCTTCTCCTACTCCTAATCCTTCTCTTTCGCCTTCTCTTTCTTCTTCTTCTGCTTCTTCTGGTGCTTCTGCTTCTGCTTATTCTACTATTTCTGTAGATTATACTTCTTCTGTTTCTCCTTCTGCTTCAGATGCAACTTCTGCTTCTTCAACTTCTCCTGTTTCTTCTGCTTCTTCTTCTCCTGCTTCTTCAGCTTCTCCTAAATTCTCTTTCTGCTTCTCCTTCTGCTTCTGCTTTTCCTTCTGCTTCTGCTTCTGCTCTTCTCCTTCTTCTGATTCTTTTGCTTCTGTTTCTTCTTCTTCTTCTGTTACTTCTGATTCTACTTCTGCTTCTCCTTCTTCTACTTCTCTTTCTGTTTCTACTTCTGCTTCTTCTGATTCTCCTGCTTCTCCTTCTGTTCTCCTTCTGTTTCTGCTTCTCTTTCTGCTTCTGCTTCTCCTTCTGCTGCTCCTTCTCCTTCTCCTTCTTCAGCTTCTCCCACTGCTTCTGCTTCTTTTGCTTATTCTATATCTTCTGCTTCTCCTGCATCTACTGCTTCTCCTTATGCTTCTCCTTATGCTTCTCCTTATGCTTCTCCTTATGCTTCTCCTTATGCTTCTCCTTATGCTTCTTCTTCTTCTTCTTCTTCTTCTTCTTCTTCTTCTTCTTCTTCTTCTTCTTCTTCTTCTTCTTCTTCTTCTTCTTCTCTTTCTTCTGCTTCTCCTGGTTTTTCTGCTTCTACTGCTTCTCTTTTTGCTTCTCATTCTGCTTCTGCTTCTCCTTCTGCTTCTCCCATTGCTTCTGCTGCCCTTCCTTCTCCTTCTCCTACTTCTGTTTCTCCTTCTGCTTCTGCTTCTTCTGCTTCTCCTGCTTCTCCGTCTGCATCTTCTTCTGCTTCTGTTTCTTCTTCTGCTGCTTCTTCTGCTTCTGCTTCTCCTTCTTCTGCTTCTCCTTCTGATTCTCCTTCTGCTTCTCCTTCTCCTTCTGCTCCTTCTCCTTCTTCTGCTTCTCCCTCTGATTCTGCTTCTTTTGCTTATTCTCTTTCTTCTGCTTCTGCTTCTCTGCTTCTGCTTCTTCTGCTTCTACTGCTTCTCCTTTTGCTTCTCCTTCTCCTCCTCCTCCTCCTCCACCACCACCACCACCTCCTCATCCTCCTACTCCTCCTCCTTCTTCTTCTTCTTCTTCTTCTTCTTCTTCTTCTTCTTCTTCTTCTTCTTCTTCTTCTTCTTCTTCTTCTCTTCTTCTTCTCTTCTTCATCTTCTGCTTCTGCGGCTCTTCCTTCTCCAACTTCTACTTCTCCATCTGCTTCTGCTTCTTCTGCTTCTCCTGCTTCTCCTTCTGCATCTTCTTCGGCTTCTGCTTCTCCTTCTGCTGCTTCTTCGGCTACAGTATCTCCTTCGGCTTCTCCTTCGGCTTCTTCAGCTTCGGCTTCTACTTCGGCTTCTTCGGCTTCTCCTTCTGATTCTCATAAAGCTTCTCCTTCTGTTACTCCTTCGACTACTGGATTATTCAGATTTTCGTAAGCTTCTCCTACAGCTTCAGCAGAAACGGCTACTGCTTCTTCAGTATCATCAGCGTCTCCTTCTCTATAGATTCTCTTTCAGCTTCAGGCTTCTCCTTCAGCTTCCTATT
>NW_012317980.1:0-1889 GCF_000151885.1 Dipodomys ordii
GGACAGTATGATCTGTGTATCTGTGCTGCATTGCTCTATATAGCCCCTTCTCTACACAGCAGCAAAAGCATGGTGGTTGGTTGGTGGCTGAGTATTTGTTACCTCCTTTACGTTCTGGGACCTTACCCCTTCATAATCAAGGGGAATCTCCATAGGGTAATGTCACCTCTCCTTGCAGCCATAGTGACTTTAGAGGTGGGTTTGAAGAGCTGTAAGATTAGTAGTATTGTGTTTGCCTTCTTTCTGCCCCCTGGGATTCCTAGCCTACTCCTGCTGTGTCTTTGTACCCCACCTGTGTTTCACTGAGGAGATTGGCTGGATTGTTATTTCTCTTCCTTCTTACAGGCTTTACGAGGACTTAAAAAAAGAGAAATACCTGATACATCTGACCTTTGGCAGATAAAGTTGGTGTTAGAGTTTTTTAGCTCCCGAAGCCATCAGGAGCGGCTTCAGAACCAACCTAAGCGAGGGCTTTTTATGAACTCTGAATTCCTGCCAGTGGTGAAGTGTACTATTGATAACACTCTGGACCAGTGGCTACAAGGTAATTTTAGTACTGTGCCCTTGTGCTTTTTTATATAGTGGACTTGATAAGAGTGGTGGTATATCCCTGTAATACCAGCTACTTGGAAAGAGGATTAGGAGAATCATGGTTCATTGTCTACCCTGGACAAAAGCAAGAACTTACCTGAAAAACAAACTACAAAAGCAAAAGGATTGTAGGCATGGCTCAAGTGGAGTGGAGGTCTTTTTCCCCCAGAAGTAAAAGCAAGTGGGCCAGGGGTTGAGATTCACCAGGCTCCAAGGCTTTTCTATTCTGACAGTTTTGGCAGTCAAGATCTTACCTGCTTTATAAATTTTGCAGAAAATATAGACAACTTTTTTAAGTACCACTTCACATTGGAGCATTATCTTATCTTTCCTAGCGTCGAAGTAGATGTTTTTTCAGAAGAAGAAGATGAAGATGAAGAAGAAGTAGAAGAAGAAGAAGAAGAAGAAGAATATGAAGAAGAAGAAGAAGAAGAAGAAAAAGAAGAAGAAGAAGGAGAAGCATAAGGAGAAGCAGAGGAAGCTGTAGCAGGAGAAGCAGAAGCAGTAGAAAAAGAATAAGCATAAGAAGCAGAATCAGAGGAAGAAGGAGAAGGAGCAGCAGAAGGAGAATCAGAAGGAGAAGCAGAAGAAGGAGAAGCAGAAGTAGGAGAAAGAGAAGGAGAAGGAAGAGCAGGAGAAGCAATAGGAGAAGGAGAAGCAGGAGAAGCAGAAGAAGAATGAGAAGCAGAAAGAGAAGCAGTAGAAGCAGAAGAAGCAGGAAAAGCAGAAGCAGAATAAAGAAAAGAAGAAGAAGTAGACGAAGAAGAAGAAGAAGAAGAAGAAGAAGAAGAAGAAGAAGAAGAAGAAGAAGAAGAAGAAGAAGAAGAAGAAGAAGAAGAAGAAGAAGAAGCATAAGGAGAAGCAGTAGAAGCAGAAGAAGCAGAAGCAGGAGAAGCAGAAGAAAAAGAATAAGCAAAAGAAGCAGAAGCAGTGGGAGAAGCAGAAGAAGGAAAAGGAGAAGGAGCAGCAGAAGGAGAAGCAGAAGCAGAAAGAGAAGCAGAAACAGAAGGAGAATAAGAAGGAGAAGCAGGAGAATCAGAAGAAGATGAAGTAGGAGCAGAATGAGGAGAAGACGAGAAGCAGAAGTAGAATCAGAAGAAACAGAAGAAGAAGTAGCAGAAGAAACAGAAGCAAAAGAACAAGACGAAGGAGAAGAGCAGAAGCAGAAGCAGAAGGAGAAGCAGAAGCAGAAGGAGAAGCAGAAAGAGAAGCAGGAGAAGCAGAAGGAGCAGGAGAAGCAGAAGCAGAAGAAACAGGCGAAGCCGAAGAAGCAGAATCTGAAGCAGGAGAAACAGAAG
>NW_012317981.1:0-1889 GCF_000151885.1 Dipodomys ordii
TCATGTCCTCGCTGTGTCCCCCGCTGTGTCCCATTGTGTACCCAGCTGTGTACCCCGCTGTGTCCCGCTGTGTCCCCGCTGTATCGACGCTGTGTCTCGCTTGGTCCCGCTGTGTCCTCGCTGTGTTCCCCGCAGTGTCCCACTGTTTACTCCTCTGTGTCCCCTGCTGTGTCCCGCTGTGTCCCGCTGTGTACTGCTGTGTCCCCCGCTGAGTCCCGCTGTGTCCCCGTTGTGTCCCAATGTGTCCTCGCTGTGTCCCGCGCTGGGTCCCACTGTGTCCCCCCTGTATCCCCCGCTGTGTCCCGCTGTGTCCGGCTGTGTCCGCCGCTGTGTTCCCCGCTGTGTCCCCAGCAGTGTAAGCACTGTGTCCCGCTGTGTCCTCACTGTGTCACGCTGTGTCTCGCTGTGCCCCCACTGTGTCCCGTTGTGTACACAGCTGTGTACCACGCTGTGTAACGCTGTATCCCTGCTGTATCGACGCTGTGTACTGCTTGGTCCCGCTGTGTCCTCACTGTGTTCCCCGCTGTGTCCCGCTGTGTCCCCCACTGTGTACCCCGCTGTGACCCTATGTGTCCCACGCTTTGTCCCCCTGTGTCCCCGCAGTTTCCCCGCTGTGTCCCGCTGTTTCCCACTGTGTTCTGTGGTGTCCCGCTTTGTCCCCCGCTTTGTCCCGCTGAGTCCTCCATGTGTCCCCCGCTGTGTCCCGCTGTGTCCCCCGCTGTGTCCCGCTGTGTCCACTGCTGGGATCCGGCTGTGTCCCGCTGTATCCCGCTGTGTCTCGCTGTGTCCTCACTGTGTCCCACTCTGTGTTCCGCTGTGTCCTCGCTTTGTCCCCTGCTGTGTCCCGCTGTGTCCCCCGCTGTGCCCTGCAGTGTCCCGCTCTGTCCTGCTGTGTCCTCGCTGTGTCATGCTGTGTCCCGCTGTGTCCCCCACTGTTTCCCCTGCTGTGTCCGGCTGTGTCCCCCACTGTGTCCCGCTCTGTCACCCTCTGTGTCCTGCTGTGTCCCCCGCTGTGTCCCACTGTGTCCCCGCAGTGTCACTGCTGTTTACTGCTGTGTCCCGCTGTGTTCCGTGGTGTCCCTCTTTGTCTCCCGCTGTGTCCCCCGCTGTGTCCCGCTGTGTCCGACTGTGTCCCGCTTTGTCCCCGCTGAGTCCCGCTGTGTCCCGCTGTGTCCCCGCTGTGTGCCCGCTGTGTCCCGCTGTGTCCCCCGCTTTGTCCTGCTGTGTCCCCGCAGTGTCCCTCTGTGTCCCACTGTGTCCCACTGTGTCCCGTGGTGTCCCTCTTTGTCCCTGCTGTGTCCACCGCTGTGTCCCCCGCTGTCTCCCGCTTTGTCCCCCGCTGTGTCCCCGCTGTGTCACCCTATGTCCTCGCTGTTTCCCCCGCTGTGTCCCGCTGTGTCCCCGCTATGTCCCCAGCTATGTCCCCCGCTGTGACCCGCTGTGTCCCAGCTGTGTACCCTGCTGTGTCCCGCTATGTTCCCGCAGTGTCCCGCTGTGTCCCGCTGTGTCCTCGCTGTGTCCCACGCTGTGTCCCGTTGTGTCCCCAGCTGTGTACCTCGCTGTGTCCCGCTGTGTCCACGCTGTATCGATGCTGGGTCCCACTGGGTCCCGCTGTGTCCTCCCTGTGTCCCCAGCTATGTCCCGCCGTGTCTGCCACTGTGTCCCACTGTGTCTACTGCTTTATCCCTGCTGTGTCCCGCTGTGTCCCAATGTGTCCTCGCTGTGTCCCCCGCTGTCTCCCGCTTTGTCCCCCGCTTTGTTCCGCTGTGTCACGCTGTGTCCCCCCTGTGTCCCCCGCTGTATCCCGCTGTGTCCCCGCTATGTCCCCAGCTGTGTCCCGCTGTGTTCCGCTGTATAACCCCGCTGTGTCCCGCTATGTTCCCGCAGTG
>NW_012317982.1:0-1889 GCF_000151885.1 Dipodomys ordii
CCTTCTGCTGCTCTTTCTCCTACTACTGTTTCTCCATCTGCTTCTGCATCTTATGCTTCTTTATTTCTTCTGTTTCTGCTTCTCCTTCTTCTGCTTCTTATGCTTCTACTGGTTCTTCTTCTGCTTCTGCTTCTTCTGCTTCTACTTCTCTTTGTGCTTCTGCTTCTCCTGCTTGTTTTTCTGCTTCTTCTGCTGCTTCTCCTTCTGCTGCTTCTTCTCCTTCTCCTTCTCTTTTTGCTTCGCCTTCTGCTTCTGCTTCTTCTGTTTCTCCTGCCTGAATTTCTAATTCTACTTCTTCTGCTGCTTCTCCTTCTGCTTCTACTTCTGATTCTGATTCTGCTTCTTCTGCTTCTTCTCTTTCGGCTTCTCCTGCTTCTGCTTCTTGTGCTTCTCCTGCTTCTCTTTCTGCTTCTCATTCCGCTTCTGCTTCTCCTTCTGCTTCTGCTTCTCCTCCTTCTCCTTCTCCTACTTCTGCTTCTCCTTCATCTTCTGCTTCTTCTGCTTCTCCTTCTGCATCTCCTTCTGCTTGTGCTTGGCCTTATGCTTCTTCTTCTGCCTCTGCTTCTCCTTCTCCTTCTTTTGCTTCTCCTTTTGCTTCTGCTTCTTCTGCTTTTCCTGCTTCTCCTTCTGCTTCTACTTCTTCTGCTTTTCCTTCTTCATATTTTTCTGCTTCTGCTTCTCCTTCTCCTTCTTCTGCTTCTCCTCCTCCTCCTCCTCCTCCATTGCTCCTCTCTCTTTGCTCTCTTCTCTCTCTCTCTCTCTCTCTCTCTCTTTCTCTCTCTCTCTCTCTCTCTCTCTCTCTCTCTCTCTCTCTCTCTCTCTCTCTCTCTCATCTCTCATCTCTCTCTTCTTCTTCATCTTCTTCTTCTTCTTCTTCTTCTTCTTCTGTATCTTCTGCTTCTTCTTCTCCTGCTTCTGCATTTGTGCTTCTCCTGCTTCTCTTTCTTCTTCTCATTCTTCTGCTTCTCCTTCTGCTTCTCCTATTGATTCTGCTGCCCTTCCTTCTCCTTCTCCTTCTCCTACTTCTGCTTCTCCTTCTGCTTCTGCTTCTTCTGCTTCTCCTGCTTCTCCTTCTGCATCTTCTTCTGCTTCTGCTTCTCCTTCTGCTGCTTCTTCTGCTTCTGCTTCTCCTTCTCCTTCTTTTGCTTCTCCTTCTGATTCTCCTTCTGCTTCTCCTTCTCCTTCTCGTTCTTCTACTTTTCCTACTGCTTCTCCTTCTGCTTCTGCTACAACGACTACTGCTTCTGCTTCTTTTGTTTCTTCTGCTTCTACTTCTGCTTTTGATTCTCTTTTTGCTTCTGGTTCTCCTTCTGCTTATCATTCTGCTTCTCCAGATTCTGCTTCTTCTACTAATCCTGCTTCAGGTTCTGCTTCTGCTTCTTCGGATTCTTATGCTTCTGCTTCTTCTGCTTCCCCTCCTTCTCTTTCTGCTTCTCCTTCTGTTTCTGCTTCTCTTTCTGATTCTCCTTCTGCTTCTGCTACTTCTCCTTCTTCTGTTTCTTCTTCTTCTGCTTCTCCTGCTTCTCGTTCTGCTTCTCTTCTTCTGCTTCTCTTTCTGCTTCTGCTTCTGCTTCTTCTTCTACTCCTTCTGTTTCTGCTTCTTCTGCTTCTCCTGCTTCTCCTTCTGCATCTCCTTCTGCTTGTGCTTGTCCTTATGCTTCTTCTTCTACTTCTGCTTCTCCTTCTCCGTCTGCTACTGCTTTTTCTGCTACTCCTGCTTCTCCTTCTGCTTCTCCTTCTGTTTCTCCTTCTCCTTCTTGTTCTTCTTCTTTTCCTTCTGCTTCTCCTTCTGCTTCTGCATCTTCAGCTTCTTCTGCTACTGCTTCTGCTTCTTCTGTTTCTTCTGCTTCTCCTTCTGCTTATGCTTCTCTTTCTGCTTCTGCTTCTGA
>NW_012317983.1:0-1889 GCF_000151885.1 Dipodomys ordii
GCTTCTCTTTCTCGTTCTCTTTCTCAGTCTCCTTCTCATTCTTCTGCTTCTCATTCTGCTTCTGCTTCTCCTTCTGCTTCTGCTTCAATTTCTCCTTCTGCTTCTCATTCTGCTTCTGCGTCTTCTGTTTCTCCTGCTTCTCCTGCGTCTCCTACTTCTTGTGCTGCTTTTCCTTCTGCGTCTCTTTCTGCTTCTGCTTATCCTTTTGCTTCTCCTACACCTAATCCTTCTCTCTCGCCTTCTCCGTCTTGTTCTTCTGCTTCTCCTGCTGCTTCTTCTTCTGCTTATTCTACTATTACTGTTTCTTCTGCTTCTGCTTCAGATTGTGCTTCTTCTGTTTCTCCTTCTACTTCAGATTATGATTCTGCTTCTTCGGCTTCGCCTGTTTCTTCTGCTTCTGCTTCTCCTGCTTCTTCTGCTTCTCCTGCTTCTCCTTCTGCTTCTGCTTCTCCTTCTGCTTCTGCTTCTGCTCTTCTCCTTCTTCTGCTTCTTCTTCTTCTGTTTCTTCTGATGCTACTTCTGCTTCTCCTTCTTCTCCTTCTCTTTCTGCTTCTACTTCTGCTTCTTCTGATTCTCCTGCTTCTCCTTCTTGTTCTCCTTCTGTTTCTGCTTCTCATTCTGCTTCTGCTTCTCCTTCTGCTGCTCCTTCTCCTTATCCTTCTTCTGATTCTCCCCCTGCTTCTGCTTCTGCTTCTTCTGCTTATTCTTTTTCTTCTGCTTCTGCTTCTCCTGCTTCTGCTTCTTCTGCTTCTACTGCTTCTCCTTATGTTCCTCCTTATGCTTCTTCTTCTTCTTCTTCTTCTTCTTCTTCTTCTTCTTCTTCTTCTTCTTCTTCTTCTTCTTCTTCTTCTTCTTCTCCTTCTTCTTCTTCTTTTTCTTCTCCTTCGTCTTCTCCTTCGTCTTCTCCTTCGTCTTCTTCTTCCTCTTCTTCTTCTTCTTCTTCTTCTTCTTCTTCTTCTTCTTCTTCTTCTCTTTCTTCTCTTTCTTCTGCTTCTGCTTTTCCTGCTTCTTCTGCTTCTTCTGCTTCTCATTCTGCTTCTCCTTCTCCTTCTCCTTCTGCTACTTCTCCTTCTTCTGTTTCTTCTACTTCTGCTTCTCCTGCTCCTCGTTCTGCTTCTCTTCGTCTGCTTCTCTTTCTGCTTCTGCTTCTGCTTCTTCTGCTTCTTCTTCTTCTTCTACTCCTTCTGTTTCTGCTTCTTCTGCTTCTCCTGCTTCTCCTTCTGCATCTCCTTCTGCTTGTGCTTGTTCTTATTCTTCTTCTTCTACTTCTGCTTCTCCTTTTCCGTCTGCTACTGCTTCTTCTCCTTTTCCTGCTTCTCCTTCTGCTTCTCCTTCTGTTTCTCCTTCTCCTTCTTGTTCTTCTGCTTTTCCTTCTGCTTCTCCTTCTGCTTCTGCATCTTCTGCTTCTTCTGCTACTGCTTCTGCTTCTTCTGTTTCTTCTGCTTCCCTGCTTCTGCTTCTCCTGCTTCTCCTACTTCTCGTGCTGCTTCTCATTCTGCGTCTCTTTCTGCTTCTGCTTATCCTTTTGCTTCTCCTACTCCTAATCCTTCTCTTTCGCCTTCTCCTACTTGTTCTTCTGTTTCTCCTGGTGCTTCTGCTTCTGCTTATTCTACTCTTACCTTTTCTTCTGCTTCTGCTTCAGATTGTGCTTCTTCTGTTTCTCCTTCTGCTTCAGATTATGATTCTGCTTCTTCGGCTTCGCCTGTTTCTTCTGCTTCTGCTTCTCCTGCTTCTTCTGCTTCTCCTGCTTCTCCTTCTGCTTCTCCTTCTGCTTCTGCTTCTCCTTCTGCTTCTGCTTCTGCTCTTCTCCTTCTT
Source organism: Dipodomys ordii (assembly GCF_000151885.1). Lineage (NCBI taxonomy): Eukaryota > Metazoa > Chordata > Mammalia > Rodentia > Heteromyidae > Dipodomys > Dipodomys ordii. The sequence continues at coordinate 1,816 of NW_012317983.1, forward strand.
CAGTTTCTTTTGCTTCTGTTTCTTCTGCTTCTTCTTCAGATGCTACTTCTGCTTCTCCTTCTACTCCTTCTCTA
>NW_012317984.1:0-1889 GCF_000151885.1 Dipodomys ordii
ATGCTGAAGCAGAATTTGAATCAGAATGAGAATCATAAGAAGCACATTCTGATGCAGAAGCAGAAGATACAGTATATAGTAGAATTATCAGTAGCAGATGCAGCAAAGAGAAGCAGAAGTAGAAGAAGTCGGAATAGGCGAGAGTGAAGGATTAGGAGTAGAAGAAGCTAAAGGATAAGCAGAAGCAGATAGTGACGCTGATGGTAATTCAGCACGAGAAGTAGTAGAAGAAGGAGTAGCAGAAGCAGGAGAAGCAGAAGAAACAGAAGACGAAGAAGCTGAATGAGAAGCTGAAAGAGTAATTGTAGCAGAAGCAGAAGGTGAAGAAGAAGCAAAAGGAAAAGCAGAAGGAGAAGGAGAAGCAGAACGAGAAGCAGGAGAAGCTGAAGCAGGAGAAGCAGAAGCAGAAGAAACAGAAGAAGGAGAAGAAGCAGAAGCATAAACAGAAGGAAAAGCAAAAAGAGAAGCAGGAGAAGCAGAAGCAGCAGCAGCAGGAGAAGCAGAAGCAGAAGAAGCCGAAGAAGCAGAAGCAGATCTTGAAGCAGAAGGAGAAGCAGAAGAAGCAGAATCTGGAGAAGCAGAAGGAGAAGCAGAAGCAGAAAGAGAAGCAAAAGCAGAAGGAGAAGCAGAAGAAACAGAAGAAGCAGAGGCAGTAGCAGAAGAAGCAGAAGATGCAGAAGCAGAAGGAGAAGCAGAAGGAAAATCAGAAGAATGAGAAGGAGAAGGAAAAGGAGAATCATAATGTGTTGCAGAAAGATAAGCTTAAGAAGGAGCAGGAGAAAGAAAACAGCAGGATAATCAGAAAGAGCAGCAGAAGGAGAAGCAGGAGATGCAGAATCAGGAGAAGCAGAAGCAGAAGAAACAGGAGAAGGTCAAGAATCAGAAGCAGAAGGTGAAGCAGAAATTGAAGGTGAAGCAGAAAGAGAAGGTGGGGAAGCTGAAGAAGCAGAAGCAGGAGAGGCAGAAGCATAAGAATCTGAAGATGCAGAAGCAGAACCTGAAGCAGAAGGAGAAGCAGGAGAAGCAGAATTTGGAGAAGCATAATGAGAAGCAGAAGGAGAAGCAGAAGCACAAAGAGAATCAAAAGCAGAAGGGGAAGCAGAAGAAACAGAAGTAGAAGCAGTAGCAGTTGTAGCAGAAGCAGAAGGAGAAGCAGAAGAAAAAGCAGAAGAACAAGAAGGAGAAGGAGAAACAGAAGGAGAAGCAGAAGGAGAAGCAGAAAGAGAAGCAGGTAAAGCGGAAGAAGAAGAAGCAGAAGGAGAAGCAAAAGGAGAAGCAGAAGAAGGAGAAGGAGAAGCAGAAGCAGAAGAAGATGCAGAAGGAGAAGCAGGAGAAGCAGAAGAAGCAGAAGCAGAAGGAGAAGCAGGTAAAGCAGAAGAAGCAGAAGCAAAAGGAGAAGCAAAAAGAGAAGCACAAGGAGTAGTAAAAGAAGCAGCAGAAGGAGAAGCAGCAGAAGAAGCAGAAAAACAAGCAGGAGAAGCAGAAGCAGAAAGAGAAGTAGAAGTAGAAGAAGCAGAACCAGAAGAAGAAGCAGTAGAAGCATAAGAAGCAGAAGCAGGAGAAGCAGAAGCAGAAGAAAAAGAAGAAGCATAAGAAGCAGAAATAGAAGCAGAGGGAGAAACAGAAGAAGGAGAAGGAGCAGCAGAAGGTGAAGCAGAAGGAGATGCAGAAGCAGAAAGAGAAGCAGAAACAGAAGGAGAAGTTGGAGAATCAGAAGAAGATGAAGCAGAAAGAGAAGCAGAAGAGGGAGAAGGAGAAGCAGAAGCAGAAGGACAATCAGGAGAAGCAGAAGAAGCAGAAGCGGGAGAAGCAGCAGAAGAAGAAGAAACAGAAGAAGGAGAAGGAGCAGAAGGAGAAGCAAAAGCAGAAGAAGAAGCAGAAATAGAAAC
>NW_012317985.1:0-1889 GCF_000151885.1 Dipodomys ordii
AAAACGGGAGACTCAGTGGGGAACAGAGCAGGACACAGCGGGGGTACACAGAGAGGACACAGTGGGGACACAGCGAGACTCAGCCGGGGACACAGCGGGGGAAAAAGCAGGACACCACGAGACAAAGTGGGACACAGCGGGACACAGCGGGGTCACTGCGGGACACAGTGGGGGACAAAGAGGGACACAGTGGGACACAGCAGGGACGCAGCAGGACACAGCGGGGGACACAGCGAGGACACAGTGGGGGACACAGTGGGGGAAACAGCTGGACACAGCGGGGAACACAGCGAGGACACAGCGGCACCCAGCGGGACACAGCATAGATACAGCGGAGACACAGCGTTACACAGCATGGTACAAAGCTTTGGACACAACGGGACACAGTGGGGGCACAGCGGGACACAGCGGGACGCAGTGGGACACAGCGGGGACAAAGTGTGAGACACAGCAGGGGACAGAGCTGGAGACAGCGGGGGACACAGCGGGGACACAGCGAGGACAGAGCGGGACAGAGCGGGACACTGCAGGGCACAGCGGGGGACACAGCGGGACACAGCGGGGGACACAGCGGGACACAGCGCTGACACTGCAGGGACACAGCGGGGGACACAGCGGGGGACATAGCCGGACACAGCGGGACACAGCGGGGGACACATGGAGGACTCAGCGGGACAAAGCGGGGACACAGCGGCGACTCACCGGGGGACACAGCGGGGGACAAAGCGGGACACCACAGAACACAGTGGGAAACAGCGGGACACAGCGGGGAAACTGCCGGGACACAGGGGGACAAAGCGTGGGACACATAGGGACACAGCGGGGGACACAGCGGGGGACACAGCGGGACACAGTTGGACACAGCTGGGCACACAGGGGGGACCCAGCGGGAACCAGCGGGGAACACAGCGAGGACACAGCGGGACCCAGCGGTACACAGCGTCGATAGAGCGGGGACACAGCGTTACACAGCGTGGTACACAGCTGTGAACACAATGGGACACAGTGGGGGCACAGCGGGACACAGCGGGACACAGTGGGACACAGCGGGGACAAAGCTTGAGACACAGCGGGGTACAGAGCAGGAGACAGCGGAGGCACAGCGAGGACACAGCGGGACACAGCGCTGACACTGCGGGGGACACAGCGGGGGACACAGCGGGGGACACAGCCGGACACAGCGGGACACAGCGGGGGAAACAGGGGGGAACCAGCGGGACCCAGCGCGGGACACAGCGTGGACACATTGGGACACAGCGGGGACACAGTGGGACACAGCGGGGGACACAGCTGTACACAGCGGGACACAGCGGGTCACAGCGAGGACACAGAGGGGTACATAGCGGGACACAGTGGGGAACACAGGGAGGACACAGCGGGACCCAGCGGGACACAGCGTCGATACAGCGGGGACACAGCGGGACACAGTGGGGTACACAGCTGGGGACACAACGGGACACAGCGGGGGACACAGCGGGACACAGCGTCTATAGAGCGGGGACACAGCGGGACACAGCGGTGACACAGCAGGTCCCAGCAGGGACACAAGAAGGACACAGCGGATGACACAGCGGGACACAGCGGGACACAGAATGGGACACAGCGAGGGACACAGCGGGGGACAAAGCGGGACACCACATGACACAGTGGGACACAGCGGAACACAGCGGGGACACTGCGGGGACACAGCGGGAGAAAGCGGTGGACCCAGCGGGACACAGCGGGACACAGCAGGACCCAGCGGGGAAACAGGGGGAACACAGTGGGACACAGCGAGGACACTGCGGGACACAGCGGGACACTGCGGGGCACAGCGGGGGACACAGCGGGACACAGCGGGGGACACAGGGAGGACACACTGGAACACAGCATGGGACAATGCGAGGACA
>NW_012317986.1:0-1889 GCF_000151885.1 Dipodomys ordii
GAAGAAGCAGAAGCAGAACCTGAAGCAGAAGGAGAAGCAGGAGAAGCAGAAGAAGCAGAATCTGGAGAAGCAGAATGACAAGCTGAAGGAGAAGCAGAAGCAGAAAGAGAATCAAAAGCAGAAGGAGAAGCAGAAGAAACAGAAGAAGCAGAAGCAGTAGCAGTTACAGCAAAAGCAGAAGGAGAAGCAGAAGGAAAAGCAGGAGAACGAGAAGGAGAAGGAGAAACAGAGGCAGAAGCAGAAGGAGAAGCAGAAGCAGAAGAAAGAGCATAAGGACAAGCACAAGCAGAAGGAGATGCAGAACGAGAAGCAGGAGAAGCAGAAGAAGCAGAAGATGAAGGAGAAGCAGAAGTAGGAGAAGGAGAAGGAGGAGAAGCAGAAGCAGAAGGAGAAGCAGAAGCGGAATGAGAAGCAGAAAGAGAAGCAGGAGAAGCACAAGATGCAGAAGCAGGAGAAGCCGAAAGAGAAGAAGCAGAAGAAGCAGAAACAGAAGCAGAAGTAGATGCAGAAGCAGAAGGAGAAGCAGCAGAAGAAGTAGAACCAGAAATTCAGGCAGGAGAAACAGAAGAAGCAGAAGCAGAAAGAGAAGCAAAAAGAGAAGCAGAAGGAGAAGTAGAAGAAGCAGCAGAAGGAGAAGCAGCAGAAGAAGCAGAAAAACAAGCAGGAGAAGCAGAAGCAGAAAGAGAAGTACAAGCAGAAGAAGCAGAAGAAGCAGAAGCAGAAGAAGAGGCAGTAGAAGCATAAGAAGCAGAAGCAGGAGAAGCAGAAGCAGAAGAACAAGGAGCATAAGAAGCAGAAGCAGAAGCAGAGGGAGAAACAGAAGAAGGAGAAGGAGCAGCAGAAGGTGAAGCAGAAGGAGATGGAGAAGCAGAAAGAGAAGCAGAAACAGAAGGAGAAGAAGAAGGATTAGTTGGAGAATCAGAAGAAGCAGAAGCAGAAAGAGAAGCAGAAGAAGAAGAAGGAGAAGCAGAAGCAGAGCAAAGGAAGGAGAAGCAGAAGAAGTAGAAGCGGGAGAAGCAGAAGCAGATGAACCAGAAGAAGCAGAAGAAGCAGAAGAAGAAGAAGCAGAAGAAGAAGCAGAAGAAGAAGCAGAAGAAGAAGAAGAAGAAGAAGAAGAAGAAGAAGAAGAAGAAGAAGAAGAAGAAGAAGAAGAAGAAGAAGAAGAAGAAGAAGAAGAAGAGGAAGAAGAAGAGGAAGAAGAAGAAGAAGAAGAAGAAGAAGAAGAAGGAGAAGAAGAAGAAGAAGAAGAAGAAGAAGAAGAAGAAGAAGAAGAAGAAGAAGAAGAAGAAGAAGAAGAAGAAGAAGAAGAAGAAGAAGAAGAAGAAGAAGAAGAAGAAAGAGAAGAAGGAGAAGGAGCAGAAGGAGCAGAAGGAGAAGCAGAAGCAGAAGGAGAAGCAGAAAGAGAAGGAGAAGAAGCAGTAGCAGGAGAAGCAGAAGCACAAGAAACCGAAGAAGCTGAAGAAGAAGAAGCAGGACCTGAAGCAGAAGAAACAGAACAAGCAGAAGAAGCAGTAGCAGAAGCAGAACGAGAAGCAGAAGAAGAAGAAGGAGAAAGAGAAGGATTAGGAGTAGGAAGAGCAGAAGGAGAATCAGAAGCAGAACGAGAAGCAGAAGGAGCAGCAGAAGGAGAAGCAGAAGGAGAAGCAGAAGGAGAAGCAGAAGAAGGAGAAGCAGAAGCAGAAGAAGCAGCAGAAGGAGAAGCAGAAGAAGATGCAGAAGGAGAAGCAGGAGAAGCAGAAGAAGCAAAAGCAGAAGGAGAAGCAGAAGTAGGAGAAGGATAAGGAGAAGGAAGGGCAGCAGAAGCAAAGGAGAAGCAGAAGGAGAAGCAGAAGCAGAATGAGAAGCAGAAAGAGAAGCAGTAGAAGCAGAAGAAGCAGGAAAAGCAGTGA
>NW_012317987.1:0-1889 GCF_000151885.1 Dipodomys ordii
GCTTCTGCTTTTTCTGCTTCTTCTCCTTCTCCTTCTCCTGCTTCTGCTTCTTCTGCTTCTCCTGCTACTGTTTCTCCTTCTACTTCTGCTTCTGTTTCTACTTGTGCTTCTGCTTCTGCTCTTCTTATTCTTCTCTTTCTTCTGCTTCTGCTTTTCCTGCTTCTTCTGCTTCTTCTGCTTCTCTTTCTGCTTCTCATTCTGCTTCTGTTTCTCCTTCTGCTTCTCCTATTGCTTCTGCTGCTCTTCCTTCTCCTTCTCCTACTTCTGCTTCTCCTTCTGCTTCTGCTTCTCCTTCTGCTTCTCCTTATATTTCTCTTTCTCCTTGTCCTTCTCGTTCTTCTGCTTTTGCTTCTGCTACTTATGCTTCTTCTGTTTGCTTTGCTTCTGCTTCAGTTGCTTCTACTTCTTAGCTTCTCCTGTTTCTCCTTCTGCTTCTGTTTCTGCTTCTTCTGCTTCTTCTCTTTCGGGTTCTCCTGCTTCTGCTTCTTGTGCTTCTCCTGCTTCTCTTTCTGCTACTCATTCTGCTTCTGCTTCTCCTTCTGCTTCTGCTTCTCCTCCTTCTTCTTCTCCTTCTCCTACTTCTGCTTCTCCTTCAGCTTCTGCTTCTTCTGCTTCTCCTGCTTCTCCTTCTGCATCTCCTTCTGCTTGTGCTTGTTCTTATGCTTCTTCTTCTGCTTCTGCTTCTCCTGCTTCTTTTGGTTCACCTTTTGCTTCTGCTTCTTGTGCTTCTCCTGCTTCTCCTTCGGCTTCTCCCTCTGCCTCTCCTTCTGCTTCTCCTTCTGTTTCTCCTTCTCCTTCTAGTTCTCCTGCTTATCCTTCTGCTTCTCCTTCTGCTTCTACATCTTCTCCTTCTCCCTCTGCCTCTGCTTCTCATGCTTCTTCTTTTTCTTCTGCTTCTGTTTCTCCTGCTTCTGCTTCTTCTGCTTCTCCTGCTTCTCTTTCTGCTTCTCCTGCTGCTAGTCCTTCTGCTCCTCCTTCTCCTTCTTCTGCTCCTCCTTCTCCTTCTTCTACTTCTCCTTCTGCTTCTACTTCTGATTCATCTTCTCCTTCTGCTTCTCCTTCTCCTTATGCTTCTCCTTCTCCTTCTTCTTCATCTTCTTCTTCTTCTTCTTCTTCTTCTTCTTCTTCTTCTTCTTCTTCTTCTTCTTCTTCTTCTTCTTGTTCTTCTTCTTCTTCTTCTTCTTCTGTATCTTCTGTTTCTGCTTCTCCTACTTCTGCATTTGTGCTTCTCCTGCTTCTCTTTCTTCTTCTCATTCTTCTCATTCTGCTGCTCTTTCTGCTTTTCCTGCTGCTTTTCCTTCTCCTGCTCCTTGTTCTGCTTCTCTTTTTGCTTCTCCTTCTGTTTCTCTATCTCCTTCTCGTCCTTCTGCTTTTCCTTCTGCTTCTCCTTCTGCTTCTGCATCTTCTGCTGTTTCTGCTACTGCGTCTGCTTCTTCTGTTTCTTCTACTTCTCCTTCTGCTTCTCCTTCTGCTTTTGCTTCTCTTTCTGCTTCTGCTTCTCATTCTGCTTGTGCTTCTCCTTCTCCTTCTGCTTCTCCTTCTGTATCTCCTTCTGCTTCTGCTTCTCCTTGTTCTGCTTCTCCTTGTCTGCTTCCCCTTCTGCTTCTCCTTCTTCTGATTTTCCTGCTTCTCCTTCTCCTTCTGCTTCTCATTCTGGTTCCCCTTCTTCTGATTCTTCTTCTTCTTCTTTCTTCTTCTTCTTCTTCTTCTTCTTCTTCTTCTTCTTCTTCTTCTTCTTCTTCTTCTTCTTCTTCTTCTTCTTCTTCTTCTTCTTCTTCTTCTGCTGCTGCTGCTGCTGCTGCTGCTGCTGCTGCTGCTGCTGCTGCGGCTGCTCCTTCTGCTTCTGCTTATTATTCTTCTGCTTCTCCTTCTCCATCTTCTGCTTCTCC
>NW_012317988.1:0-1888 GCF_000151885.1 Dipodomys ordii
GTTCTCGCTGGGTCCCCCGCTGTGTCCCGCTGTGTCCCCCACTGTGTCCCGCTGTGTCCGACTGTGTCCCGCTCTGTCCCCGCTGTGTCCCGCTGTGTCCCGCTGTGTCCCCGCTGTGTGCCCGCTGTGTCCTGCTGTGTACCCCGCTGTGTCCAGCTGTGTCACCGAGGTGTCCCGCTGTGGCCCTAGTCTGTCTCCGCTCTGTCCCCCGCTTTGTTCCGTTGTGTTCCGCTGTGTCCCCTGCTTTGCCCTACTGTGTCCCCACAGTGTCCCGCTGTGTCCCGCTGTGTCTCACTGTGTCCCGTGGTGTCCCTCTTTGTCCCCCGCTGTGTCCCCCACTGAGTCCCCTCTGTGTGGCCGCTGTGTCCTGCTGTGTGCTCGCTGTGTCCCCCGCTGTCTCCCGCTTTGTCCCCCGCTGATTTCCGCTGTGTCCCGCTGAGTCCAAGCTGTGTCCCCCGCTGTGTCCTGTTGTGTCCCCAGCTGTGTACCTCGCTGTGTCCCGCTTTGTCCCCGCTGTATCGACGCTGGGTCCCGCTGGGTCCCGCTGTGTCCTCCCTGTGTCCCCCGCTGTGTCCCGCTGTGTCCGCCATTGTGTCCCGCTGTGTCTACTGCTTTGTCCCCACTGTGTCCCGCTGTGTCCCTCTGTGTCCTCGCTGTGTCCCACGCTGTGTTCCGCTGTGGCCTCGCTTTTTTCCCCGCTGTGTCCTGCTGTGTACCCCTCTGTGTCCCCCGCTGTGTCTCGCTGTGTCCCCCGCTGTGTCCATGCTCTTTCCCCTCTGTGTCCCGCTGTGTCCCACTGTGTACTGCTGTGTCCCCCGCTGAGTCCCGCTGTGTCCCAATGTGTCCTCGCTCTGTCCCCCGCTGTGTACCTCTGTGTCCTTCCTGTGTCCCACGCTGTGTCCCGCTGTGTCCCCGCTGTGTCCCCCGCTATGTCCCGCTTTGTCCCCCGCTGTGTCCCGCTCTGTCCTTGCTGTGTCCCCCACTTTGTGCCGCTTTGTCCTCGCTGTTTCCCCGCTGTGTCCCTGCTGTGTCCCTCTGTGTACCCCGCTGTGTCCAGCTTTGTACCCGCTGTGTCTCGCTGTGTCCAACGCTCTGTCCCACACTGTGTCCGGCAGTGTCCCCCGCTGTGTCCCACTGTGTCCCCCGCTGTGTCACCCTGTGTACCCCGCTGAGTTCCCGTTGTGTCACCGCTGTGTCCCGCTGTGTCCTCGCTGTGTCCCCTGCTTTCTCCCTCTCTGTCCCCCGCTGTCTCACGCTTTGTCCCTGCTGTGTCCCACTGTGTCCCGCTGTGTCCGGCTGTGCCCCCACTGTGTCCCGTTGTGTCCAAAGCTGTGTACCATGCTGTGTAACGCTGTGTCCCCGCTGTATCGATGCTGTGTCCTGCTCTGTCCCCTCTCTGTCCCCTGCTGTCCCCCGCTGTGTCTCCCGCTGTGTCCCGCTGTGTCCCGCTGTGTCGCCCGCTTTGTCCCGCTGTGCCCCTGCAGTGTCCCCGCTGTGTCACACTGTGTCACACTGTGTCCCGTGGTGTCCCGCTTTGGCCCCCGGTGTGACCTCGCTGTGTTTCTCGCTTTGTCCCGCTGTGTACCCTTCTGTGTTCCCCGCGGTGTCCTGCTGTGTACCCCGCTGTGTCCAGCTGGGTCCTCTCTTTGTCCCTCGCTGTCTCCTGCTTTGTCCCATGCTGTGTCCCGCTGTGACCCGCTGTGTCCTCGCTGTGTCCCCTGCTGTGTCCCGCTGTGTTCCCCGCTGTGACCCGCTGTGTCCCGCTGTGTCCCACACTGTGTCCCTGCTGTCTCCCCGCTGTGTCCCACTGTGTCCCGCTGTGTCCCGCTGTGCCCCCACTGTGTCCCGTTGTGTCCACAGTGTGTACCACGCTATGTAACGCTGCCTC